>NW_020955402.1:186315-271049 GCF_003031625.1 Empidonax traillii | reverse complement strand
GGCTCTTCTCCCAGGCAACCAACAATAGGACAAGGGGACATGGGCTCAAGCTCTGCCAGGGGAGGTTTAGGTTAGATGTTAGGAAGAAATTCTTTACGGAGAGGGTAATCAAGCATTGGAACAGCCTACCCAGAGAGGTGGTGGATTCACCATCCCTGGAGGTTTTTAAGCAGAGATTGGATGTGGCCCTTAGTGCCATGATATAGTAATTGGAGTTAGATCAGGGGTTGGACTTGATGATCTTGGAGGTCTTTTCCAACCCAATCTATTCTATGATTCTATGAAAAGGAACTTGGAAAATTTCAGTCTTTTTGCAGAAATCTAGGTAGATGTTTGTTGCTTTTTTATTTTTTTTAGTGCAATAATAATTAACTAATCTCAGTGGAAACCTCTGAGCTGTCTGACTCTTCTTGTCTACAGTACTTGAGAGACTTTCTCTGAGTTACAGCAGGAGTTGTTCCATGACTGCCCTGTGGTTCCATGGGGCCAGGCCTCAGCTGCCTTAATCCTTTGCACTGAACTTCTCATGACTCCCAACAGATGTTTTGCCTTTAAAGGTCACTTTAACTTTCTGACCAGGCTGGTTCTGTGCTTCCGAGAGCGTGCCAGCATAGTTCACAACTGGAATGTACTTGGACATCAGGAATGAAATTTCATTAATTTCTTTTTCACTTCCTTAGTTATTCGACCAAATCTCACAACACCCACTTTCATAACAACTGGCAGAGCATATTTTAAGAGTTCAAGACAGTGTCAAAATAAAAAGACTGTATGAATAATTAGAATGTGTTGGTTTGTGAATGGTTTAAGGCACAATCATTGGAGTTCTAAGTATTGTATTTTTGTAAGGATTCAAGACTCACTATCTCCATGTGTGTAGGTAGAGCAGAGGCAAACTGGTACACCCACATAACTTGAGTGTTATTATCTGCCTGTACTGTTAGTTCTTCCAGTATAGATCTCCCCAGCTAGACTTTTTTTTTGGTCATCTGTTCATATTTGCATGCATATGCCTGTCTGATCTTCTGATAATCTGGGAGGTCTGTTCTAAAAGCAGTGTTCTTTTTACTTTACAGAAATAGGGCAGAGTGGTATTATGAGCTGTTCCACTGACCTTAATACCATCACACTAAATGCTACTTTCAGCCATACCCAAATATCAGTAATGAGAGGAAGACTGACAATAGAAAAATGTAGGTCTTTACTACTGCTTCTGGCTATTAACTCCTAACCACCAGTAATCTGTTCAGACATGTGTCCTTCTCCTCTCCTTACCTATTTCAGTTATTAGTAACAGCAGTTTGTGCTTTCTGGTCGCACTCAAGTAATTTCAAGTCAGGATGGCTATATACTTGCTGCCTTTCATTGCTGTACTAGTTGTAAAATTATGAGCATATGGGTCCAGCATGGGATAAATGTGATAAACCTGAAGAATTTTGGATGGAATGGCAGAGAATTCCTGGAAGAAGGGAGCAGTGGTCACTCAGGTGATCTCAGGCTGGTGTAGGTAGGACCTGCCCAGGGAAGTTTGTGTGTGCTGCTCACAGTAGAGGTGTCCTGGCTGGAATGTGGGGAGAGATGACCTGCAGAATCATGGAATCATAAAATATCCTGAGTGGGAAGGACCCACAAGGACCATCAAGTCCAACCCCAGGCCCTGTGTCTCCCCAATAATGCCCCCCTGTCCCTCAGAGCGTTGTCCAAACCTTCCTGCAGCTCTGGCAGCCTTGGGGCTGTGCCCACTGCCCTGGGGAGCCTGTTCAGTGCCAACCACCCTCTGGGGGAAGAACCTTGCCCTGAGATCCACCCTAAGCCTGCCCTGACACAGCTCCAGCCATTCCCTCAGATCCTGTCATTGGTCACGGAGAGCAGAGATGGGAGCTGCCCCTCCAGAGAGACTTCCTGTGGTTACAAAGAGCTGACAGGTGATGTGCCAGCAAGGTAGGAAACAGTGGACAGTGGCTGCAGTGAAAGGTCTGCTCACCTCATCCCTTTAGCAAACTTGTGTGTAGGATGGAATTCCATGCACGTTTTATGAATATAATGAACATGTGTCAAGTACAAAAGAAGGAGTTTTGTGGAAGACCTTTTATTCTCAAATTGGATTCTGTCCTGGTTTCATCTGGGACAGAGCTTTTCCATCTGACACAACTGATTTCAGATATATTTTTAGTTACTATTGTCTTGTTTCCTTTTCCTCTTTGGATTCCTGTTCTCCATTAAATTGGAAAGAGGTTATCATTTTCATTTTATGGCTGAAATTGCATGATCACTTAAGTAAGTGGAAAATACTTATGCAAATGATGCTACTTTGTGACTTCTTTTCTTTTGACTGTTATCACACAAAAACATAAATTATTTCTCCAGTAACTATAGGGTAACTAATGTTTCCTGTGAGGAATAGAAGCTATGATGTAAATGAGGATTTTTTTTTTTATTTTAAAGCATCACTTCAGTTAGCCCTCTGCATTCTCTGAGGTCTTGTTTTTTATTTTCTTTCTACCTTCCATTATGGAGGTAGTGGTGTGTGGTTATTCTTTTGTTCTTTGCATGTGGGAGTAATAGATAGGAGGCTGAAAATGAGTGTACAACTTATTGTTGGAATTACATGCTATGTTCAGCATGAATTGGTGTCCTTCTGTTTGTATGGCTGCAAGGAAATCCATACGGTGCCATTTGTAACTGAGATTTATGTCTAGAAATGGCACTGAAATTGATTTTATTAATGTCATGACACATTTAAAATATTTAATGCTTTTAACCAATATTTTTTTTTTTTAATGTGAGCTTCTTTTGCGTTTTGCTGAAATAGGAAGGCATTTTTGTTTCAGTTGGAAAGGTATTCCTGGAACAGTGGAACAGATGTTTGTGTCATCAACTTTAACTGAAATGTACCTCTCTACAATTTAATAGTTGCTTTTATAAAGGTATATTGCTGACAGTGAGTGAAAGGGGAGATGAGAAATGGTGAAAATGGGGCTGAAGAAATGACAAGTCTGTCCTGTGTTAGTACATTCTTAGCATGTTTAGCACAATTTCTTTGCCATGGTGTGAATTGTTAGGTTAGCCTATCATTTATAAGTATTTAGATTTATAAATATGTTATAAGGCATTATATTCTGGTCCTTCTGAAGTAAATGTACAAGAAGAAAGTTGGAAAAGCGTGGGGAATTCTGTATGGAGTTCCAGTGGTGATTGGGGGGGATGGAGAGAAAGGAATTGATGACTTAAGAGAAGCTTCAAGAGCTGCAACGTTATTTTCTAATGTCTGCTACAGTCATATTTTAGCTGATAATGTTTTTTTTCAGACTGTAGGGTTGGGTTTTTGTCACTATACTGCAAAGCAGGTATTGAGTTTATGATTTAAGTCAATGACAGCAGGCTGTACTAGTGCAATATTAGACAAATATGAGGGTTAAAATTAACGCAGTGCAACATGGTCACTGTTCAGTTCCTTCTGAGTTTGAGATATGGACTGTGATACCTTTGCTTTATAGATCACAGAATCATAGAACTAACTGGGTTGGAAGAGACCTCTGACATCATCAAGTCCAACCCTTGATCCAACCCCACTGTGATCAAGGCACTCAGTGCAGCCTCATCCTAAAAACCTCCAGGGATGGTGAAACCACCACCTCTCTGGGCAGGCCATTCCAATGCCTGGTCACTCTCTCTGGAAAGAGCTTCTCTCCAATATCCAACCTAAACCTCACCTGGCAGAGCTTAAGCCCGTGCCCTCTTGTCCTAGATGGCCAAGTTCCAACCAGCTTTCACCCTAGAGCTCACTAAATGTAAGAATTGTCACTGTTTCTTGAACACTTTATGCTTTGTATGAAGTGCACAAGTAACCGGAATGCCCAGCTTCATTCCCAGCTCCAGTTTACGATCCTGCAGGAAAACTTTCGGTGAGGTGCGACCATGCTTTGAACAGGAATTGTCTGGGTGGCCACAGGCTTTAGGCTAAACTTCAAAGGAGTGCTGGTCACCCCTGGAGGATAGATCAGTGTGTTTGTTCCTGGGCAGAGGGTTCAGTAAAAGGCAGTGGATGGGCTGTGCCTCCCTGTGCTCCCTGTTGTCTGTGGGCACAGGATCCGATTCCATGCCCAGGGATCCCTTGGGCACAAAGAGTCAGAGATGCTCCCCTCTGGAAATTGGGGCCAAGTCAGCACTTCTGCTGAGGACGTTACTTCTTTCTGATTCCTTTTCTTGCCCACTGAGGAAAGTGGGACTCTCCACAACTGCAAAGGAACCATACTTTTTTTATTTAAACAGATACATCCCCTGCCAGTTTGTTCTCAGTTTTAGGCCGTGTACAGATGTTTTATCAATTTTACTTGGAAACCAATACACAAAACCAGCTTTGTGGAATTAATGTAGACCCTTATGACACAGTAGTGTCAGTTTAGTGAGTTTACTTGTAAGATTAACATTAACATACAACCATTTTAATTGATTCAAGCCTTCATAGGGTTTACTGAGTTGCAGACCAAGATCAAGAGCAAACTTTGTAATTGGAATATTAGAAGAGTAGATGTGTGTGAAGACAAGAACTTAATGTTTCTATTAAATTTTCTCTGTGCTTATTGCATTTGAGAGGCCTCACTGTCATCTGCTGACATCCTGCACTTGGACCTGTTTGTCTACAATCACTGTTGTGCTGAGTTTAGGGTAAACAATATTGCACAATTTCTGGCACGGACATCCAAAGAGGCAGAATTTATTTTGAATGTTTGTTATGCAACACAGTTAACTGAGTGGTATCACTTTTTTTTTATAGTAATTTTTTTCCTCAAAACTTTGCAAGCTGTTGGATGTATGATAACCTCTGACAGTGCTCAGATAGCATTCCTGATACTGAATTCCAAGCCAACTGCTATATAGACTGGTGTGGCTAATTGGTTTCTTTGGGATTGTCTTTACTGCGCAGACATTCCTGACAGAAACTCAATGTTCAAGGAAGCCAAGGAAACCTAAATCAAGTAGGATTTAGCCTGAGTTGGTTGGCCTGTCTGGGAGTACAGAATAAAGCCTAAATTAGCCCAACAGAAACGGTGTTGCTCAAATATCGTTCTGTAATGTGGTGGCTGTCTGTTGTGTTTGTCTGACTGGAGAGAAGCTTCAGTTTACCAATGCTTTGAAAACTGTGAGTGTTCAGTATTTGTTCAGTATGTGGAAAATCTGAGGAGAAAGTGGTATATAAAAATGAATCTACTGCTGCCTATCAGGAAATAAGAATGATTTGAGAATAGTGACCACAGTGGTAGCAGAATCACTACCAGTTAGTGAAGATTATGTTGAACTTTGAAAATTCACGTTCCACACGTACACATTTGTGTTCAGAGAAGAATGGCAGCAATGTTGAGAAAGTGTATAGCTCACCAGAGAGGGATTTTCTTGGTGGTATAAAATTCAATTAAAAAAAAAAAATCAGGCAGCAGTTTTGACAGGGGTGATGTGTTAGTCAGTTGGTATACACTGGCAGTTCAGTTGATCTGCTATTTTATATTATTAGTGACATTAATTTACTTTTGCTGTATCTGCTGCAGCCCAACAAAATATAAAGCACTTCCGGGCTTTGGAGTTGAGAGAATTATTCATTTAGGAAAATTGACTGGCATGGCTTCAGCACACTGTTTATGTCCTTTTAGTGGCCCTGTGAATGTACTGTTCCCTATGGAAGTAATGTGTGCACAGAGAGAGCTACACTGCTGTGGATGTGTGATATAACTGAGTGTGTGTTTCCCTTTGGAGCTGAATCCTGTTGCTGATATGTCTGTAAGGTGAACTTTGATCTTGGCATTATCTGCACTGCAGATTTTTTCTTGTCTTGCCAATGCTTATTCCCATGAACAGTAATTAATTCTAATTATTGTGATGTTTGTGGATGTGGAGTCCTCATTTTGACTAGCTTTCTTGATGTATCTTACACACAAAGGAACTATGAAATGACACTTTTCTGAGACCAAAGTCAGGCTGTAGTTTTTTGAGTTGAAGTTAACAATCAGATTGTGCTTAGCGAGATGTGCAGAGGTTCACAAGAATCCAAGAATGTCAGAAGATATGCAGTTCAACCAGCTTCCCAAGGCCTCTTGATGCAATGCTGGGCTTGCAAATCAGGATATACAGACAGGAATTAGCTGCCTCACTCACTTTAAAATCTGATTGACTTTGCAGAGGGTAAATGCTGCTTCACATATGTGTGAGTTCAAATCTTTCTCGTAGTCCTTGGAAGAATCTGAGTTTATATCTCCCATCAACAAAACTAGAGTACTTTGCAGAATGAGCACAGCACAGAGCAAGGAAAAGGAGGTAAATACAAGTGCAGCACCAGGATTTTTTTAATAAAAGTTCTCTGCTGGCTGGTGACTTTTTAAATACACTCTCAGTAAATTAACAGGTCAGACAGGTTCTGCCTGAAAAGAATACACAGACCAAGAGTTCTTTTATTTGTAATTATGAGAGTGGATGAAAGCAAGGAGTGGCCTTTGGCCCGGGAGGAGAGTCAGGATCTGACTGGCTTCTGTGCCTTCGGGTGAATCTCCTCTTCCTGCCTGCGTTTCTCCAGCTGCAGCGGAGGTGTGATCCTTGCCTCAGGAGCAAGGTGAATATATTCCCGTTTGCAAGGTTCCTCGCAGGTAGAAATTCTATGCACACAGTATTTCTAATATGTTGTCTGTATTACATGTTAGAGAACTAACCTGTTTAAAAATAAAATACCGGTCACGTGGCTTCAGTTTAGGTGCACGTTTCTTCTCTTTGTGGAAAATAACTGGAAAATATGTAATTCCTTCAATTTTGTTATAGATGTATAAGGATTTGACTTCAGAGAAAGCTTAAGATGGTGAATTTTTCCTGAAACAGAAGATGTCTACATGACTGAGTGCATTTGGTGAATGAGACACCTAAGAAGAAAATGAATTCTGACAGTCTTTATCCATCCACACCTTTTAAAAGTTGTTGTGTTCTGCCAAACCCAAACATTTTAGCACTTCACGATTGGCCTTCAGAAATGTTCAGTTAAAAAGTTTTAACTACTTTCTAGTTTTGAGCTCATGGACTCACTTTGAGGGCTGATTTACATGACTCTTTTTTTTTTTATCCATTAGAATTAAAAGGTGAAAAAAAAATTAAAATGTGTGCAATGTCTTCAGACGCCCATGGGAGAAATGGGGCTTTGAGGAAAAGATCAGTATTGCAAAACCTCGCAATAACATGTACTTGCAACATAAAGAACATGGGGAAAAAAGGGGCAAGGTCACCGCTAGATACTATTTTTTTAAGAGCGAAATCTCCTTATTTCACTTTACATGGTCTGTTGTAATATTCACAGTATGAAAGTAAACACTGTTCTGGGCCACTCAGGATTCAGTCCTGTCAGCACTGCCCGTCTCTGCTTTAGCTGATTTTTCCTTAAGACACGCGTGTGAAGTACTTGGAAGTGATCAGCTGCGGTGCCGTGGGTGGCAATGGTTGGGTACCGAGGTGATTTGCATCCCGAGTGAGGCAGGTGTGGACAGGAGGGTGATGCCCTGCGGAGGGCAGGGCTGGGCGCTGCTCCAGCTGTGCAGGCTCACCCTGCCCTGCGGCTCCGGGAACAGCTCCTGTCGGCTCCCTTGGCACAGCCAGGGCACAGGGAGGTGAGTGCGAGCTGGAGCAGGGGCTGGTTCCACGGGGGCACTCTGGGCTTTGTGTGGAGATCCCTCTTGGGGCTGTTTTTTTCTTTTAGATGCAGTTTTGCCACCGGGACGTTTGAACCGCTCCCCAGATGGTGGCAAAGGTGGCACTTAGAGAAATAAAACACCGGGAAATGGGCAATGCCCGCTACTTACTTACTGGCTCCACGTGTTTAATTGGGAATTTGTCACTGTACTTTGTAGGCTACAAATATGTGCAAAGGCACTACAGGAGTTTTTAACGTGGTATGACAAATATATTCTGACTTATGGGAGATGTGGTGAATTGTGTCACTAATCCTCTTCCACTTCAGCCCCTGGCATTGATTTTAGGGGCAATATTGCTGTCTTTGATATAGGTTCTTAACATTGTTTTGTGGAGGATTTGATTTATTCATCTGTAGATAGAAAATAAGAATAATTTGAATTTGTCTTGATGGAAAATTAGAAAATAAGAATAATTTGAATTTGTCTTGTTTGAAGAGATTTTACATTTCTCCTCAATCCACTAAGTACCATTGTCAAAAGTGTATTTTAAAATACTTACAAGAACACAGAAGGATTTAGGAGAGTATCTACTAGAATAAAGTATGTGATAAAATTAAGCATTTCCAATTAAAAAAAAAAAAAAAAGAGAAACAGGGTCATCATTTCTCTTCAAGATGTATATTGCTAGGATTTTATGTATTTTTTTATGTTTAATTATGCCAATAGCATTCATGTGGGAATGTATTTCACATTAGTTTTGTTTTAATAAACTGAGACAATGATGGTATTGAGAAAAATGAACCTGGTTTTAGAAGTCATTATAGATACACACGTGTATATACAGAACCTGTAACTTCACTCAGAGTGAGTTACCTATTTCCAAAAATAAGATAGGGAATAATGCAGAAAATAATAGGGAAAATCCCAGGAATTATTTTCTCCATATTTATAAAAACCTCACATTAATGTTGGTGGTCTGTTTTGGAGGAGGGACTTGAAGTCTGACCTTTGTGTACTTTTTACTGCCCCTGTAAAAATCAGTTTAAGTTAAGGAGAAGCTCAGAGGTGTTGGTGCCCATATTTTGGATGTTCCTGTGGATCCTGGCTCTGGCACAAGGAGCTGCTGGGCTCGGGTGTCTCCAGCACTGAACTGCTCAGTGTGAGATCAGGCAGGGAGAGGGGAGAGCAGAGCAAGGGGAGCTGTGTGAGTGCGGGCCGTGCTTTGGGAGGCTGCGGTGGATGTTGGCACAAGAACACAGGAGCTGGGACTGGTTAGGCAAGAGTTTGGGACAAGTAGGTACTAGTCATGAATCACTGAAAAGGAACATGGGAGTCTGGGGCTCGAGTGATAAGGCAACCCAGGAAGGAGGGGAATGGGATAGGAGGAAAACAGGATGGGCAGGAGGGGCTGGGAAACATTTTGCCTGCTTGGTGGATATGAGTTCAGCCTCACTCTTAACTTCTGTGGGTACTGGTTTTGTGGAACAGGGCTGGGGGGCAGTTCTATTCTTTGCAACTTGCCCTCTTAGGGAAAGCCTATCTGTTGAAATTCTGTGTTGAAGTTTTGGAATTTTGAAGATGGCGATTAAATTCAGCTTCTTTGTTAAAAATGGAGGGTATAGAGCACTCTTGGCCATAAGGTATTTTTCACTCAAGGCCATAGTCTCACTTGCTGAGAGGGGACAGTGAAAGAATTATTTGATATTGGGGTGTTCTTTTCTGCATTGCTTAGTGTGGAACCTAAACAGTGTTTTCTGCCCACTGTCCAAACAAAGCCCAACAGTCAGGATTGTTCAAGTCCTTGTAGGTTTTTATATGGCTGTCACTGTGCTGCCACAAAGCTTCACAAACCTTTAATTAATCTTCACAACACCTTTTTGATATGATTCAATTTAATCATAATTCAGGACCAGAGCCACTAAATCTTTCTTTACACAAAATATGGTGAGGTCCTGTGGGAACAGAGCCTGCAAGATAATCAAGTGTGATCATCCAGTGGCAAAGCAGGGTTACCCCCAAAAATCCCTTTCCTGGTATTTTTTAACTTGTCACTATTTGATTTTTACCATCACTATGATATCCCCTTAAACCTATGACATGTCCTATGAGACATATCCTAGAAATAGTAGGATGTCTCCAGCTCAGGAATGTTGTTGTTGTTGTATTGTTTTTTGTTTTGTAGTAACCTTTTTGGTGCTACTTTTAAAACAAAATCACAGCTAAAAATGCTGACAAAACCAGACCTCACCTGGGGGGTGAGTGTGCACATTTTGGTGCCATGTAGCTCATGGAGCAGTTAGTCAGGGCAGCTCACACACCTTGGAGTCAGTCTTGCTTCCAGACCAATTACCAAGACTGACATAAACTCAGTTATGCTCAATATTAAGGTCGTAAACTGAGAGCCTTTGATTTTGAGGATACAATATCATACTTTCATGCATGGTTTAAATGCTTGTCGGTGCATGTTGTGTCTATGTGCCTCTTCATTTATCATTGTCTCAACAAATCAGCAGTTCAGGCCAGCGATGTGACTCCTTATTTAATTGTCCTGGCCCAGCCTAAGCAATCGTTTTCATATGACAGTTCATTTTCTTTAACTTCTGGAAACAACAAGCCCGGAACTTTTGGCAACAATATGACCTCATGGAATTAGCTCAGCTCACTTCCTACAACTGATTTATTTTTTTTTTTCCCTTGCTTAGGAGCTGGGATCTGTATAGAGGAATTTTATCTACAGGGAGTCTTTATCAGAAGGAGCTGCTGGGACCATTTCCTCTTTAGCCACCGATCCTGTTACAAAATAATGCCTTTTTTACCCTCTCCTCTTGAAAGAAGAGTATGTGAACTCCAGTATACCCAGGATGAATTTCTTTTTTTCTAGCACTTTGGAAAGAAGATGGTGTATCACTAGGTTAGTAGAAGCAAATATTGCTTGAGTCCCTGTTCCTGTAGCTGAGAGTACCTGTAGCTCAAGAGAAAGGAAATAAAAGGTCAAGAGGAAAAGGCCTAAGACAGAGATAAAGCAGTGCAAAGCTAAGAGTGTGACCTGTGACTTCATGTTTGGGGTATCAGGATCCTAGGATTGTGTATCTTTTGGAATTGTGTGTGCTTGGGCCTGTCCTGTGACTCCAGGGTTGGCAGCAACGAGAAGCAGAGGAGCTGGGTGGCTGAGGCTGCTTTGGCTGCTTTGGAGGGGAACAGGCAGAGGGGATTTTAAAGCCTTGGTTATGAAGTATTACACTTTGAGTGGGGAGGGCTGGGAATTTGTGAGGAGGGAGGATGGGAGGCTCTGGGTAAGTTTGGCTTGATAAGAAAAGTAGGTTCTTAGTGCAGGAAGAGAGGGATGGAATTTAGCGCGGTTGGAGAACACAACTGGAGTAAGGGTGTTGAGATGGTTGGAAGGAGACAGAGAAGCTTGTAGATAAGAGAATGATAAAATGGGAAACATTTTAAAAGGCTGAGGAAATTTTGGGGATGTTATGGAATATTTGTCTTGCTTGAGAGGCACTGAATAGAGTTGATTAACACCTGATACATGGGCAGTGCTCTTCAGAGGGGAAGTTTGATGACTTTATGGTAAAGGAAAACCTAACGTTTGGGTTTAAAATGGCATTTTTAGCACTGCAGTTTGGGAGCCCCATGTTGCTGTTATACTTTCCATACTGTGCAATGGTCCCTTCCATTAAAGGTGGTGAGTGATCCTTGTGAGCACTGTGTTCCCTAAGAAAAATGGGGACGCTCTGGGAAATACATGTAAATATAGAATTGGTGGTTTTGACAGAAAGCTGGAAGTTAATAACAAATAAGTGTGTTTTTAATGCAAATCGTGAAAAAAATATTTAATCATTCTTGTTTCTATTTCGTTTTGGAGTGAAAACAGCAAAAGCACAACAAGAAAAGCTAGTGTTGATGCGATTGAAAAATAGTTTTGGTTGAGAATTTCCAGCAATCTCTGAGTTTCAGACTAAAAATGACCCTTTTGGAAAGAAACATTTCTTACCTTATGTGAACCTGGAGAATTGGAAATGTTAACTTTGATCCATTGGAAAAAGGATTTTAGCTTCCTATTATGTTAGTACTTGTCACGAGTGGAAAGCAGGAATGTTTGAAGCTGATGGTTGTTTTTTGGAACAGGAAGAGCTTGACTACTTTTGTGAGGTTTTCCCTGATGGGGGTGTTATTTCTCTGTTTCTGAGACCTGTGAATTTGTGCTTATGGACAGTGAGGGCATCCTCTGCAGTAGGCAGTGGAATTAGTACAATTGTTAACATTCCATGTGTGTGTTACGTAACATGCACGTGTGTGTGTGTGTGTGTGTGTGTGTGTGTGTGTGTAAATCCTGGACAGCTACAACATATTCTGTCTTGCAATGCTGCTTTAAACAATGCAACAGCAACACTTCATGGTTCTTTTTTCTTCTTTTCTTCTATTTGAACCAGAGGACATCCATCAGTATCATGAGCAAAGGTGCTGTTCTCTGGCTGGCTGGCTTTTTATGAGCACTACAGTTTGGGATAAGTAAGAGTGTGTTTAGGGTTTCTTAATGTAATAAAAACCAACTTATTGCGGTAAAATACCTTAAAAATATTAGAGAACGAGAGCCTCAGTTGGAAAAGAATTGTCTTAGAACTTCAGGGAAATTTCATTCTAAGTTAATGAAGTAGATTGCAAGTTATAAAATTGGGTTCTGTAATAGGTTGAGGTTAATCTTATTAATATTTTCATCTTAACATTTAGGATAAGTAATTGCTTTAACATTTAGAAGCCAAATCAAATTTGTTTTGTAAGAAAAGTTGTGATTGATTTTACTGCATGGAATAGCATTTTGATTATCTCATTTATAGGGCTGTTACCTGGGTTACTGTAATATTTAGTCTGTGTGCAGGCAGGGTCAGCTCCACAGATATGTCAACATGGAAGCTCAGTTAGGCCCTGTGTGTGTATATATTTGTCTTTATATATCTTACGTCTCACCAAGTGAGCTGTAAGGGGAAATGTTTTCAAAGACTTTAGTAATCTTAGAGCTCTTTGCTTTATTTCTAAACCCTGTAATTAGTGGGTTCTGGAAACTGGATTTGCTTCTTCCCAGAGCTGAGGGATATGCACAGTAATTTTGAAATCTAACCTCTAAACATGGGCTGGCTCCTAACTTTTGTAAGTTAAAAGTATTTGAGATGCCTCAGCATGAAGCTGTTTTAGAATTGGCTCTTTTCTTTAATACTCTCTTATTTTTTTATCTTCTCATTTCTCATATTGGAAGAATATGAAGTGTTTCCTTTGCCCTGTTAGCACAGTAGCAGGACATGGCAAAGTTAGCACTTCACTGTTTGCATCTTGAGGCTCTGATGGTGTTTGAGACTCTTTGTAGATCAAGTTTTAATATGTTTGTGATTATCATCAACCCTTCAAAAATTTATATTTGCAGGCAAATAACAAGAAATATTATCAAGTTTTTAATTAGCACATAACAGTTTTTCAGCCTAGATAAACTACACTTATCTGTTATGTATTCTAGCTGCATTATTGAAGTGTTGTCAGCCCAGCCTAAGAGAATAAGAAGATAAAAACACCAGCAAATTGTGAATTGCAAGGTACCATTGAGAAATGAAAAAAAATCTTGGTAAACCTAATCTCAAGCCCGCTGCTCAGTTTGAGCATGCAGTCAGAGAATGAGGTCAGGATAAATCAGGTGCTACTGAGTTTTCTCGTTTGTGTCCCACCTGGTAGCATTTGGAAGTGATCTTCTGGTTCCTTCCCTCCGCTGCCCCACAGCCTTTGGCAGGTGTGAAATAGTTCTTCAGAAGGAACAGTAGATCCTGTGCTTTCCAAGCCCCTGCTCACCATCAATTAAAAGCTTTTAAAAGCACTTTAAGCTTGGAAACAACCAGGAGTTACAGCTTTTGTGCCACAGCCAGAGAACAGAAGGTGATGGAAGGACACGGCTCTAGTGCTGGGTCAGTGTGATCCCACTGATGGGAGTGAAGTGGCTGCTTCCAGTTGCCAGCTGTGTCTTTTGGGAAACACCAAGTACCTGCTGAAGCAGCAGCTGCTGCTAGATGCCTCACAGAGGACCTTTGTGCCCATTTTATATATTCACTCATGGAGCTGGATGTCGCTATTGCCAAAAAAACCCCACCAAACCCTAGTGGGAGCTCGGGGAAGACTTGCCCGTGTCCTGCCTTGGGCCCTGGATCTTCTGTCTCCTCACCCTGTCCTCAATTCCCATGTGAAACGGGCTATGGGATGAGAGCAGGTGTGTTTACTTTGGGGTAGGAGACAAAGTGCTTTCTGAGGATGATGGGGGGGGGCAGGAACTGAAAGATGGAGAGGGTTCTTGCTGATGAGGGCAGGATTTCATTAACCAAAAGGCTTTGTGAGTTGCTAAGTGCCTCAGAGTTTTTTGATCTGATATGAAATGGCTGGTTCTAAATCTTTTAAGTATTTACAAGTAAGTGATCTGAATTTTTTATTTACATTCACAGTGATATGCTGTTTAAAATCTGTCTTCAAAAAACTAATACAGAATGAGATCTGCAGTACAGCAAGATATTTTTTAAAAAATAATAATAATAAAAAAATCCAGCTGCCAGTCCAACCATTACCATCCATTCCTTGGCCCTAGAAGAGCTTGCAACTCCCAGTGTTCTTGGGCATCACTATATTTTTGGTTTCTCTGGGATTTTATTCAGTGTGAAATGGAGCCAGGGTGCCTGCTGGCTTGGTCCTGCTGGGAATAGAGTGATCCCTAATGTTAAGTTACCCAGAAGTTTGTGAGTCCATATGCACTCATAAACAGAATTCCTTATTAGATAATACTATGTTTGTGTTTTTTAAGCAACATTGAGTAAGTTAGGGTATGACAATGATGAAAGAATGTATAAATTATTTTGTGACAACTTAATATTGGGCTTAAGTCTACTATTTCAGTCTTGAGAAGCTCCACTGATAATAGCAAAAATGTATTTTGTGTCCTCTAATGTCTGGCATGTTTTTGAAACCTTCAGCTAGTGAAGGATGGGTAAAACGAGAAGTCAAGCACTAACTTTATTTAGAGATGGTCTAACTGGTAGGGCTTTTTTCTTTATTTTTTTTTTTAAGGCTGTGAAAGGAAGCAGGTAGTTTATGATTAAAATCTATTTGCAATGTACCTTTTATGAGTAAAAAAAAAAAAAAAGGAAGAGTCCACGTCTGAAAGAATGTGTGTTTTGGTACCTTCTGTTCACTGGTGCAGTTGACAGTACTTAACGCTTCATGAGAAGTGTATAAAGTTGGTATGTTTTGTGGTATCTGACTCACTGAGCAGAGCTGAGTTGTGTTTTGCTCTCTGTGGGTGTCAGAGGCACAGCTGTGAGATAGCTGCTCACAAGGAACTTGCTGCTTGCAAGGAACTTTAAATGTCATTTTTCTTGTAATGCTTCTCTGAACTTCCTGGGTGTTCGATCCATTTTAAATGTATTTCCTCATCAAATCTGAATGTATTTCAAAGCAAACAACCCAGCTTGCTCCAAAGAGAATTTTTGTTTTGTTTTTCCCTGTGAAATGTGTTCTAACTGAAATATAAGAATGGAGGTGTGAAGCATAGCAGTTTTGCAGTGGAGTGCATGGAAGAAGAAAAGCAGCCTTTTTTCTTCAGGCACATCGCCACCTAGCAGCTCGCAACTCAAAATTGCTCGTTTCTTAGTTAAAGAAAAAAGGTAAAACCTGTTTTTAAGTGCTTTTGCTTTATTTCTCCACTACCTCCTTGGTGCATATTGAGGTATCAGTAGATGCAGTGTCGTGACCTCGGGAGCTGCAGCAGATAATTGTCCATTCAAAAATGGAACTATACTGAGCAGAACTGCATGGTCACACAGACACTCCAGAGAGTGTCTCACCTCTATAAAAGCTATTTTTTTCTCTCAGTTGCAAAACTGGTCACTATATAAATAGCTGCTCTTTACTGATGATCACGGCTGACATTTCAGTTGTCTCTTTTTGTGGTGTTGATTCTTGTCCAGTGATGCCCATTTTCCTTCTGAAAGATGTTGTGTGGTGTGAAGTGGAGGCCAAGCTGATAAAACTGCACCAAAGCCATTTTCTCAGGCTCTTCAGCACTAGTGCCTGAGGCAGCAGCAGGTGTGAGAATAAAGAGGCGGGAGAGGGCGGGGAAGGGCAGTGGTCGATTGGCTGAGGGCAGTGAGGAAAAGGCAGACAGCAGAGCTCCGTGGTAGCTTTCTTGAAAGCATTTGTTCTAAAGCAGCTCAGTGTATGTTTAAGTGCTGTCAAAACCATATAAACTCTGATTGTCAAATCTGATATTATAGACTTGATATATGAAGGGTTTTTTCCCTTCAAAAATTCAAGTAAAGAATGTATACAACTGTACCTCATTGCACTCTACAGCTTCTTCAGGAGGGGAAGAGGAGGGGCAGGCACTGATCTTTTCTCTGTGTGGAACCAAGGGAATGGCTTGAAGTTGTGTCAGGGGAGGTTTAGGCTGGATATTTGGAAAAGGTTCTTCCCCCAGAGGGTGGTTGGCACTGAACAGGCTCCCCAGGGCAGTGGGCACAGCCCCAAGGCTGCCAGAGCTGCAGGAGGGTTTGGATGATCCTCTGGGGCACAGGGGGTGACCCTTGGGGATGGGGCTGTGCAGGGCTAAGGGTTGGACTCGATGATCCTTGGGGGTCCCTTCCAGCTCAGCACATTCTGTGGCTCTGTAATTTTTATATGAACTCCTATTATTGCTCAGGTAAGCCAGGCCTGTGTGTTTCTGTCATGGAGAAGTTTTATCAGCATTAGGAACCAGTGACTCAGTAACACTCGTGACATGCACTGTAACTCTTTGGAAAGGTAAGTTTCTCAAGCTCTTTTTAAATCTGAAAAATGCTTTGTGATTCTCCTCAGTTGCTGATACATCCACACCAGTGCTTTTGTTGGGGCAGATGTTTCTTTCAGAGTGAACCTCCTGATTGCCCTTCTTGGATCTGCAGCACAGAGGGGTCTTGGCGATGGACTAGATGCTGTTCAGATGAAAAGAAGTTGGGAGAAATGCAGTGAGGGTGCCCTGATGTGCTCCAGCTGCTGAGGGACATTGGTCTGTCTGTCTGAATAAAAGCCAGATCAGGGAAAACACATGGAGCAGAGAAGGTTGAGTCACTGCTCCAGGTGCTTCACACCACTGTATGCTCTGAGAGAGATTTTGGTATTTTCTTATTTGAGAACTGTAGAAGGGCACAGAAATCTTTCAAACTCTACCCTAATGCACGGACTAATGCAGGTGTCTGCCCAGGGAGGGGACTTGGAACGAGATGATCTCTAAGGTCCTTTCCAACCCAAACCAATCTATGACTAACTGGCAGAAGGCACTTTCAGTCACCTGGGTTTGACAATGATGATTTTTCTACTCATTAGAACCATCTTTTTTTTTTTTCCCTCCATATTTTGCTATCCTTGCTTCAGTAAGCTTCTGTGATAGGACATTCTTGTGTGAAGACTGAGCTTGCTTTCCTGTGTTAAAGTGAACCAGAAGATCACTATTTATCTGCTATGTGGGATAATTAGAATCAACTCCCATGTGAAGTCGCCAGTGATTCCAAGCCCCGTGGATTTCCTATTACCTCTAGGGGATGCTGTTGTGTAAAAGTTGTATTAACATTTGATCTATAGATCTGAGTATTTATCTGCCTGATAGGAGGAAAAAATGTGCAATTCTGTAGGAAGTCCTCCAGTTAACATGAAGCAGAGATGCTGCAGCTTGTAACTGTGTTTGCAACTACCAATATGCAGAAGAACAGAAGGAACTAATGAAGGTCCTGGGGGATGTTAATAGCTTGTTTTTCACTGTAGGTTCCATCCAACCTGCTGATGCCTTGATTACTGATTTCAGTTCAGTGGAAAGTCTCTCACACGGGTGAAGTGTTTGAACAATCAACACTGTTTTAGAGCAATCTGGATCAAGAATTTGTTGACAGGAGCCAAGTACTTTATAGTGACCTTGTCAGTATTTAAAGTTAATGTCTCCTGGACTTGAATTTGTTGAGCTGATAAGTTTCTTTCAAAGAAAGGGTTCCACGGAATGGACTTTGGATTTAAAATGTAATATAAGAGATACATTTACATTGATAATTCTTCCCCCCCCGCCCTCCCTTTATTTCACAAGGCATTACCTTATTTTCAGCATAGATATTTTAATTTAGAAGTTCATAAAGCTCCCAGTGTTTGGTGTCAGTTTATTATTATTTACTGTGAAGCATCTGAGTTGTTCATTACACAACATTTGCCAATCAGAGTGCACTGTGCTGCTGAAAGCCTTTTTACATCACAGTGATCATTACTGCCTAAAAACCTGTACACCAGTGACAACTGGTCTCATAAAGAAGAATTAACTTATTTATTGGTGTCTGGACAGCACTACTGAGTATTCACTGGTTTGTGGACAACACCCAACCATGCTTTTCCAAACACCTTGAAGAAATATATATCCTTGAATATAGAGGAGAATTCATATTGGCCTTGGAACTGTTATGCCCGTGTGTAGCCAACACAGTGTGCACACCCTGTCTTGTAGGCCAGTGCTCTAAAGGAGTGTAGAAAAACAGTGTTTTCTTTTCTTCCTCATCACCTGCACGTCCCAGAAAGATTTAAGCATTTTAAATTGGAAAAATTAATCACTTATCTTTCCTTATCCTTTCCAGGTATCCAATAAAAGTGTAGCATTAATTTAAGTTCAGGGATGCTCTCTATGTTAAAAACTGTTATAAACAAATAAAAATATTGTTCCCAAAATATTTTGTCTATTTATGTTAGAAAACTTGCATTTTGTGGTGAAGAAATGTGCCTCTTTTGTTAACGTTGTAGTGAGGACTGTTATTGCAGTTTGTATCTTAAAGGGCTAAGATCTCTCGGTGCTTTTATTAGGTGGCTGGTTTAATTTGATGCAATGGTGTGGAATATCTTTGAGTATGCACAATATGGTCTGTTATGCAAAACTTCCAGGCCCCTATTTAAAAATCATCTTTCTAGAAAATACTATGCGCTACTTTGGTCTGTGTGGTTGCAACGTTTGCAGTAATAGCTCCTGTGAGGTGAAAAAACAACTGCAACCTTTTTATTAGGTACCATCCAAGAAAAGTGCTGTTACCTCAGCATTAAGTACCCATAAGTTTTTACACCATGTTAAAGTAGTGCAGATAAATAACATTTCCAATCAGAAAAGTGCCCTTGTTGTACATAATAATTACTAAAGGGCTTCTTTACCTTCAACTCCCCAGCCATTCGGGGGCTCTGTTTCTTGCTATGTTGAATTCAGTGCTGTTAGTGGCCTTCCTTCAGCTGAAGCACCTAGGTAGGTAACACACAGGACTGTTTTGTGTACCTCAAGTGGGGAGAAACCTTATTTGGGTTCTAGGCAGTCTTCTTTAGAAGAGTCAGTAAATACCGGTAGTAAATTTAACTAAACCAGCTACCTTCTTTACTGAAATACCCAGGGTATTCAAGCAGTGATTTTCAAAGTGCCATCACAAAATGAGACTCCTTGAGTTGCCTCTGTCATGTCATAGCTTCCCCTTCTCTAACAGAGGGAAGAAGTTCTCAGGGTGGAAATGAAAATGTTTACTGGTTCTCACTGTCTATTCTTGTGCGTACCATGAAGATTCTCTATCCCAGAGAGGCAGGGGTGAGCCTCCAAGCCTAGGAGGGCAGAGGGAAGGACTCCATTAGCTTTTTTTGTTTGTCTTCGATCAAATGTCCCCAGTGTTTGTCTTTTTCTATCAGCCCAGACTTCAAGTGCTGATGGGCTGCAGGAAATGCAGACTGATGCCTATAGGGATAGCACATGCTTACACCTATACAGATGTTCTGCTCTCTCAGGATGAGTCACACACATCCGGATAAGCAGCCAGAGCCTTTATGATCAAGGTTGAGAGTGCAGAAGGAGAGACCACATCCTGAGATGAGAGGGCTGCACCACCAATCTCCATAATTTCTGTCATATAACTGGAGCTTTGGCAGCTGTTAAAGAGCCAGAGCCCAGAATGTTTAACTGCTAATAGCCCTTAAAAAATCCAGTGTGGCTGTGCCCTGACAGAATCACACCACTGTGTGCAGTGCCTGTTTACATGCATAGACAGAAACCTTTTAAAACTATATATGTAAACTATATACAAGGGGAAATGGCCACCGTACCACGAGCCTTTAATTTTAATAGTCTTTCTCATTCCTATGATTCCATTTATCATTCCTGCGATAGCATTCTGTGATTCCAGGGCCGATGTTCTGCCCTGTTGCTGTAGAACCACATTATTTTTCACAGGCACTGAGATGTGTGAGGCCGTGCTAGGGAATCAAACGGGAGCTGAAGAGTCACGGTTAGTTTTAAACAGAAGGATCAGCATCCGACCCCAAAGTTGCCGAGTGCTGGGCTGTGCCCGTGCCCGGAGGAGGCCCCTCAGCTCCGCGGCTGCGGCTTCCTCCCCTGCCCGCCGCCTCCTCCTCCTCCCGGGCCGTGTTTCCTGTGAGCGCGGCTCTGACGCGGCCCCGGGTCGGCCCTCCCTCCTCCTCCAGCCCCCCCCCTAGCTCCGGCACTCGGCGCTTTTTGGGCTGATCTGGTGCACAAAGCATCCCCGACATCCCAGCGGCCGCGCGTGCGCGGGAGGAGGGCCGGGAGCGGGATCGGGATCGGGACCGGAGCGGGGCCCCGGCGGGCGGGCAGTGCCGGGCACTGCCGCTGTCAGCGCCGGCGCTTGCAGCGGGTTCCCCCCCACCGGGAACTGCCCCTCCCTTCGCTTCCCTGCCGCCTTTTCCCGACGAGTTTGCTTTGCTCTTCCACTTTTTTTTTTTTTTTTTTTTTTTTTAAAGAAAAAAAAAGAACTTGAAAAAAGCCTCGGGAAGCCCCCGCACAGCCCCCGTCCCCGCAGCGCGTTACCCCTCGGCGGGCTGGCAGAAGAGCGTGTGCGGTGGAACCCACGGTCCCCGTCCCGACCCGCTCCAGGCTGGGCCTCGCCTGCTGGAGTTTGGGAGCCGGGAGAGCCTCGGCACCGTCTGCTCGGTCGCCTCCCCCTCCCTGAGCCCGGGCCAGAGCGAGCGAGCCGGTCCTCTCCGCCAGCTCGATAAATGCTGTTTATGAGGATGGACCTGTTGAACTACCAGTACTTGGACAAGATGAACAACAATATCGGCATCCTGTGCTACGAAGGTAATGGTGCCTTTCCACGGGAGGGTAATGGATCCCTTCCACGGGAAGGCATTGCTTCCCTTCCACGGGGGGAGGAATGGATCCCTTCACCGAGCGCTGTTTGCTGTTGTTTGTTAGCGGGAGTGTTCCCTCCGGAGGTCGGCGCCGGCGGTGTGGGACATCCCGCGGGCTGTTGTCGGAGCTTTGAGGGCAGGAATTTATTTCTTCTTTCTTTTTTTTTTTTTTTTCTTATTCTTTTTTACAAGGCGAGTTTTCAGCGGCAACTTTACTTTTTCCTACAGGCAGCATTGCTGAGCCTGAAGGGCCACGGTGCGGGTGGGGGATTGTCCATCGCTCCCGGAGCTGTGGGAGAAGCGGTGCGAAGGCGGACGGGTTCCCGCGTGGGTCCCTCGGCGTTGCCCGGCACGGCTCGGTGGCCAGGCCGGGCCCCCGCCGTGTCCCCCTCGGGGCCGTGTCCATTGTTCGGCCGCTCCGTCCCCTCCTCTCCTCCCCCAGCACCGCCCCGCGCTCCGGCCCCTCCGGGAATTACACAACGCGGGCTGAGCTCCTGGAAGCCGGCGCTGAGTTTCCCTGGTGTCGCCTCCATCCAGGGTAGGCTGGCGCTTGCTCTGCACACTGTCAGCATTCAGAGCTCTGTTGGGAAGGCGCCTGAGGTAACAGGGCAAAATCAGTTTCTTAATCTCGTGGAGTTTTTCTCTACGTGCGTCTCGAAGAAGTGGTTATGGCTTGGCTTTGCCTGGAAAGAAAGGCACCACAGAGCTAATTCAGCTTGGCAGTAGAACTGTTTTTGCTATAGCCACACACAAGCACTGCATTTTTTTTTTTTTTCTTTCTTATTCAGCAGGAACATTTTCCATGTTCGTTTGGAAGATAACCTTGCTGTAGTTGTCAGGAAAGAAACAATATAGAGTATACATAGGCCCAGGAGTCATACTCTTCAGAGAAAGGCCAGCCCAGAACACAGGGAGCCGAATCTCACTTTGGAAAATAGTCTTTTCATGGAAAATGAACCAGCATGGCCACATTTCCTCCCTTCAGGAAGTGGAGTGGCTCCCTGTTGAACTGTTAATACCTTTGTTTCTTTTTATTTTGATTTCTTTCTTATTTTTCTTTTCTGCGTGAATATGTATATATTCTTTTGAATAAAGCTCTTGTACAGAAGGTTGAGCTGAAAAATATAGAACTGGGATTCAATGGAGTTGAATTTCCAACCTCTTTCTTATCCTTTCTTTATTAGCACAAGAAAACTAGTTTTAAAGAAAATAAAGAAAAACAATTTGCAGGAAAACTAACTTTTTCATTGTTCTCTACAGTAACCAGTATTTTTTTCGGAAACAATCAATAAGTTCTGATGAAGACTGTAGAATTGTATGCAAAACTTTATTTATGTATGTAGTTTCTGAATGTTTTGTTGACTAAGTTTGTTGACCTGTAGTTTTGGCTCATTAGTTCAATTCCATTATAATTATACCTAGTATTTATGGAAGATTCTTTCCAGCCCCTTTTTTTCCCCACCCTTTTTTCCAGTAATTGTTATTTAACCATATCTTAACTTTAATAGTTCAAAAGCAAAAGAACAGCTTAAGAAACATACTCTATTGGACCAGTTTTTGTTTAGTTTAAACATCTGTTGCTTTTTTCCTTATTCTTGAAGTTAACATTTTTAACACTAAAATAAACACACAGAAAATGAAGAAAAGAAAAGCAAAACTTCAGTGGTGTTTATAGTCAAGTGTTTATATCCCAATGGTTTAAACAATATAAATACTGGCAACATCTGCACTGAACTCAAAGGGTGTTTTGGAGATGCCTTCAGATCTTCCAGACCTCTGTCAGACTATTTCTTTCTTAAGTGAGTTGTGTCAGCAGTGATGGATCTTGTCTTTTCAAAGGTGCTGCTGCAGTAGTAACTATATTGACAACAAAGTGTCCTTTCAAACTCAATGAATTAGCATTTACTGAATGCCACACTTGAACTACTTATAAATAGGTGCCTTCCTGAAAAGTACTTTTGAAGTAGGATAAGATACAAATACATTGTATGATGGGAAAATAGTTTTGGAAATTCAGAGGAAAGAATGAGGGGCCTGTATGCTGCAGGAAAGAAGTGAGATGGGTTCCTTATTCCTTTAGAGTCTCTCTTGAAACAGTTGTTTTTGCTTATTGGTGAAATGTGTCAGTATCATTTTATGAGATTTAGTAGTGACTTTAATCTTTCATCTGACACAAGCCACTGCAACTATGTGCCATTGATTTGTAGCTGCACCTTGTGGGTAAGAGATGTATTGGAACATCAGAAACAGGAGGAGGTCCTCCATCATGTGCATTTGGTGGCCCTTTAGTTTGACATGGAATAAAAAGTATAATTTGCAGCCCAAGACAAGTCCTGCTTTTTCTTGCCCAGCGAGAGTCACAGATAGCAGTTTGTTATCTGTAAGCTGCAGGCTTAATGCCAATACTGAGATAGTCTTCCTTGGCTGGTAGGTGCAATAACCTCCCAAGAACCTCTGGGAGGTTGCTGAGTTGTGCCATTCATGATCACACTCTAGGAAGTATGGAAACATTGTCCAAGTGCTGTTTAGTTCATAAAACAAATTCTGATTTTGGCTGGTCTGGGGGAAGAACATATATGATGTTAACATAGATGAGATCTGCTTCGTGGACAGAAAAGTGTCCTTTTGCTGAGGCTGGGGGAGAAATGTGAGATCAGAAATTCTCCTATTGACATTTAAGAGGTAATGGTGGGTTTCAGATTTACCTGATGGCTTTGTGGATGAAACCTGAAATGAAGTTAAGTTGACTGTTTTTTCAAACATGCTTTTTTCCCCTTTCCTTTTTTTTTTTAATTTTTTTATTACTGTAATGTTGCTATAACACTGGCACAGGTTGCCCGGTGAGGTTGTGGAGTTTTCATCTTTGGAGATGTTCAAAACCTGCCTGGACATGGCCCTGAGCATCCTGTCCTGGTTTTGAGCAGGAGGTTTGGACTAGATGGTCTCTAGAGGTGACTTTCTAGCTTCAACACTTGAGAAGTTCCGTACACTGGCATAATTAAAGCAGCCACAGCCAGGAAAAGTATTATTACCCGAGATAAGGTGAGAAGGGGATCCATAGTTTTGAACCACAGAGTAAAGCCATTTCCTTTCCTCAAGATTGTTTTACACTTATAATTTGTGCCCTTTTGAGTGTTTCCCTAATCTTATTACTAGTTTTGAGCACCTTGTGATGCCCTGTGATAATCTTGACTCTGATTAGTGCTTTTGGAGGAAAATCTAAATTTTAACAACATGGTGGGGTTTTTTAACAAGTTGCACAGAAAAGAACATTTGAGTTTTGTTTCCCTTTGTTTTGATTTTAAATCAGTCAAATAAGAATGTGCAGTCTTCACCTGTGAGAAAAGGACAGTTATATTGGCAGCGATCAACCATTTCAAGCAATTTTTTTGTAATATATTTGGTGCAATAAGAAAGAATAGAAGAAATAATTAGAGAATTGTTGACTCGGTATCTGGATGCTGATTTTTAGTATTAATACATCTGATAGTCTCCTACTGAACATTTGCTGCCACTTATCAACAATGGCCAGTTTAAGGACTAGTGCTTTCATGTCATTGTTTTCTTCCTAAGGAGCTCAGAGACATCAGAAAACTCTTGGGAGGCTGCTGTCCTCACTGAGGTGCAAAGGCCAGGGAGCAGAACCATTCTGTACCAGGCTGGCATTCCCAGTGCTCTGGATCAAATGACGGCCACTTGATCTGGGCATGTATTCAGAGGTAGAACATCTGCATCTTGTTTTGCAATGGAAACTCACTTAAAGTCAGCTTAATATTCTTTCTCAGAGAGCCTTGTGTTTGAGGTAATGGAGTGCTCAGAGTTAAAGAAAACAAATCTCAGGTGATCCTGCTCTTTGACTCTGTCCAGAGAGTTTTGGCTCCTCGTTTCCAATAGAATATGTATGAGGAGTGCAGTCTCCAAGCAGATTTGTTTCATTCTGTTGTTTATCCGAGGGAGTGTACAGATGGTTGTGTGTTGGAAGGCAGATTTCTGTCTTCCTCTCTCTCCCAATTTCAAATGCTTTGGGTTATTAGTGCATTCTCAGGGTTGGAAATGCTGTGCTGGGAAAGGTATAAAGAAATGCAATAAGACGCTAAGAAATCCCCCAGGCGTGTTACGAGACTTGGAGCACTTGAAATAGTTATAGAGAGTTTTCTGGACAGTCCAGAAGACTAGATATTTTTTTTTTAATGAAGAAAATTGGATCCAGATATTTGGAAAAACACCCCTTTCTGGTTTCAGGACAGCTTACATTAGTTAGTGGCATATTACATAATTTTTTCACTGCCTTCCTGTAACAATGAAGCGTTACTTGGCCACGGCACTGAGCTTGCATAGCTAAGTGTCTTCTCAGGGCACTGCAAGGCGTTCTGAATATGTGTCTGTCTTCCCCAAAAAGTCAGTTCAGATGTTTGGTATCAGATGAGGAGTCCCACATGCGTTCTGCAAACTTCATTTGCTTTTTAATGAAATGTCATGTGTTTTCTTAAGTTCTAAAGAATAGTTTCCATCAGCTGTTTTTGCTGAGCTTGCATTTTTCTCTGGATTTCTAACATCAGTTTCTTGTATTATTTGATTTAGTTTCTAAATATATAAAATGACTTAAGCACTATTCTTCTATCAAGAATGGGATAAAAATCTCCTTCACGGTGAATTAAGTGTTCTAATATGTAATGCAGTGTAAAATTTCCATTCAAAGCCATGTAAATTAAGATGCACCTACAGAATGTTCCCCATGTATAGAACATTCTGTGGGTTTTGCCTTTTCGATGTCTTTTATCTTCAGGAAAAAACAAAGAGCCTCAACTTTACAGTTGGGCTTTTCTTACTCATTTCCTCCTAGCATGAAGTTGGGAATATCCTCTTCAGTACTGACATCAAAATTCAGTTTATTTTCCTCATTCATCAAAGGCAGGATAGATTTAGGTCATACTCAAGCTTTTTTGTTTGTTTGTTGTTTGTTTGGTTTGATTTTTTGGGGGGGGGGTTGTTTTTGTTTGTGTTTTTGTGGGTTTTTTTTTATTTGTTTGTTTGTTTTTTTTCCCCTGGATTTCTGTTGTTCTCCTCACCCTGGATGCTACTTCAGCATTTGTACTGAGAATTCAAACAAGGAAATTAAAAACCTAAGTATAATAGAGTGTTATCCCACAACTTTCAGTAGATTAAGATAGGGAACTCATTTTTTCCTGAGATAAAGGGTAGTGAGGTTTGTAGCAGTAAGTTGAATTCTGTGTTAGTGAGCACTTTGCTTAAAGGCTGCAACTTTTTACTCACAAGTCAAATTTGTTACAGTGCCAGGTCTCTTTGGATATAAATCCAGGGATTTTAGGAGACATTGAAAAAGCTTAAATTGCTCCAGAGTTTGAACAATGCACTGTATTGTATGGAGAACTGTTAGAGAAAAAATAAACCTTGAACAACAGTCTTCACTGTATGGCATCTAAAATTATGAATGGAAAAGTTCATCCATATGTATCGGGTTTGCCTTTTTTTAATTTCTGCTTTGCATGAAAATAGCTGTCTATTAATTTCTTCTGGAAGATTAATACAGATGGCCCTTTATATTTGATTTTGGCTGAATAGGCTACAGAGTTTGAACATACTGCATGCAGACAGTGTGCCAAGCAATTTAGCAAAGTTGTTTACGCTAACAGTAATCCAGCAGGACAGAGCCTATAATTTCTCCCTGATAATAGTATAAGGTAGTGGTGAACACAAGTTTCTGGAGAAGTGTTTACAAAAATGGTATTACAGTTTCTCAGCATTAAAGAATTAGAAGTGATTTTGGTTTTAATTTCTTCTTTAAAGCCAGCCAGTTTTCCCTTCCTGGTGCAGTCTGTATCATCTCCCTGGAAATCGCTTCCCAAATGAGCCTGGAGCAGTGTCGGGACACACAGAGGCATTGTTCCCTTCCCTCCCCTCTGGTGACAGCCCTGCCTCTGGGGACAACTGACCGGGATACAGCACTGCTGGCTGGGATTGCAGGAACATGATCACCGCCGCGCTGGGCTCCCTTTGCATTTCCTGGGGGCAGATTGTCCTCAGCTTTTCTGAAGAGAGAGAGAGGACATCCTCATACCTGTCTCTACATGGTGTGTGGAGCTTGGTGAGCACTGCTGTATATCCTGGGAGCCTTGATGGGATGGAGAGATGGATCATGCAGTGCATTGAACAGGCAGTTGAGCTCTTAATTACGGTTATCTCTGTCCACTTGTAAACCTCATGTTACAGATGGATGGAGCTGGGAGAGTCTTAATATCAGTCTGCCACTGATTGTAGGGTCAGGCAAGCTTGGAGCACTTTAGATCAGAGAATCACAGAATATCCTCAGTTGGAATGGACCCATCAGGATCATCTAGTCCAACCCCTGGCCCTGCACCAGGACACCCCAACATTCCCCCATGTGCCTGAGAGTGTTGCCCAAACTCTCCCTGAGCTCTGTCAGCCTGGGTTCTGTGCCCACTGCCCCACTGATATCCAATCTAAACCTCTCCTGACACCACTTCAGGCCATTCCCTTAGTAAAGGCCTTTCCTTGTTAGGAAAGATCTCTGTACAGCTCCTTCTTGTGTAACCTTGGTGAAATTGAGGTAATGGTGTTCCCGGGAGCACCATGGCATCAGTTCTAGCCAAAGAAAGAAGTCACCTAGAAATCTCAGTGAGATGATGGGTCTTCATCAAAGATCTTTAGAGATCTAGTTTTAGTAGGAATATCAGTCCTGAAAATCTCAGGGTGGTGGGGACAAAAGTGTGAAATGGATGTTAGAATGTTTCCTTTACCTAAGTTGCGCAGCACTGTTTGGTATCAGATTTTTTATTTTTAAAACAAGAGTTTAGAATGTTTCCTTACCTATATGTCATGGCATTGTTTGGCATCAGAATTTTTTTAAGTATCTTTCCTTTTTTTCTTTGCATTTAAACTTTGTTACTGCTAGTGTTAAAAACAAGAACTTGTTAAACATAGTAGCACTTGACACTTGGTGCCTCATTTTGTCTTTGGAGGAAAAGCTCATCCACAGTGTGGTGTACGTGGACGGAGGTAGGTAATATTTTGGATAAAGTGGAATGTTAGAACCTTTGTGGCATACGGGGAGGAAGAAAAGGGTGTCCTTTGGCAGGTAGGTGCCAGCTTATGTTCTTTTCATAATACACATTGTTACAAGAGTGTCTGATTATTTAAAGACATGTAGGTTTTCACTCCTCAGCAGTTTGGAGTGTTCCCTGTCAGCTGTGAGAATCAGGCATTGTAGTGTATAATTTTCTTCCTATTCTTCCAAATGTCACTAGCAGGTTCCAAGAAATATATTTGTTCTCCCAGGAAAAGTTTGGACCCAGTTGTGTTTAAAAAGCAGTAGTTTTTCCTGGAAACCCATTTGACAGGGCAGGCATGGAAACCACTCACCATTGCATTTCCCTTGTTTGTGAGACTGAATATTTATTCCTCAGCATACAGAAATAGGGGGTTTTTGCCTTTAGATGTGGTTTGTAGGTAGATGTGAGAGAGATTTAGTACATAAGCCCACCATTTTTTTGCCCAGGATAGGAATGGCACTGTTGTATGGGAATATGATCCGATATTGGAACATTTATTATGTTTTGTTTGAACTAAAAATCCCAGAACAGCAGATTGGCAATAGTTACCATCTAACAAGTGGCCAGTCCAGCCATCTTTTGCATAAGAAGAGTGAAAACCAAATCTGCTAAATGGATCTTTTGAAATAGCTGTTGTCTTCTGGGAATAAGTGAGTGTTTACTTGTTTTACTAATGCCATCAACACACTGTGGTTGCACTTCAGAGTTGGTACTGGGATTTTCAATATTGTTATTTAATTGCTAATGTTTAGTAGGTCTTACTTCTGAAAGTAAATTCAGGTATTTGTGCAGTTATCAAGTTTGGACACTTTCAGAGCAGACCCTTTCAGGAAGTGATGGTCTCTTGGCTCCAGATTACTGAATTGGGGTAGTTTTCTTTGTGATGTTTTGGTAATTGTAATTAAATGGTCCTATGAAGAAAAATAAGGTTGTCCAGGCAAAAGGAAACTAATTCTGTGAATCTAAATTATCTATGAAGATCAGTAAATGCTACTCAAAAGCTGGCCAAGTAAAATAGGACTATTTAGTTGTTCTGTTTATATTCTTTGGGAAGTAATGTCTTCTAAAGTAGGATCTCTACAAAAAGTGCTCTTAGCATATAGAAAAAGAAGTTGACATAACTATGGCACCTCCTATAAGGTGGTTTTATACAGAACACACTAAATGAAGATGAGGTGAAGGAAATGTTGTATGATTCACATAGGACAAGTTTGAACTCAGCCAGTTTCTCAGATTTAGTATAAATAATTATGGCATTGAAGGGGATTTTTTTTTTTAATATGCTGCCTTGTGCTCCGGCTCTTTCAGATGTCCTCCTCAGACATCTGGTGTGCATTGCTGCTTGTTTAACCCCCACCCTTCAGTTTTCATGCTGTGGCATCTCGGAGAGCAATCGCAGTCACTCTGTGGTTGGCGTAAATTAAATCTCCTTGAGCCAGCTGGGAGAATGCTGACGTGCACACTTTTCCTGCTGAACACTCGAAAACCAGGGGCTACAGTTAAAGAGGGGAACACTTTGCTCTTGTTTTGCTGTAGGCATCACACCGAGCTATTTACCAGAGGTGTCAAAAATAGGAATTCCAGCATTAGCAAGGATGTTTACAGAGTCTGGGCTGGTTTCTGTATCTTAGAAAATGCTTCTCTCATTGATGTTACATAGTCAGCGTATTTACCTCAGCTCATCAGCCAAAAACAAAAAAACCCAAAAAACAAGAACTTAAAAAGTTATCTTCCTTTTAAAATTATTATAAGACCAGCTATCTAAGACTGTAACTGCTTTGTGGTATATTATGTTTGCCTTAACAACTAATCTGTGGATGTTCTGACTTTTTCTTTGTAGTACAGTAAATTGAACTCTACCCTATTTGATTTCAAGTGTTTCTCAGTGGGTCCATTTAGAAACAAGTGTGATAACAAACATTTTAATATATGTATATATTTTTAATCCTCTCTGCAGAGTCCTGGTTCTCACAGAAGCATAGTTAATTCAACTTTTAGATTCCCCCATGAAATAAAGAGTGAACTTACTTACAGAGGGGAAAAAAGAGCTGTAATTGGTTGACTTCACATAAGTCAAGGATAAAGCTGACCACAACATTCCAAGTGCCTCAGTTGTAATATTTTGCCATGGCTGATAAACCTTACTGCGACCTGCCAGTAAACAAAAAGTGCTTTTGCCTGTTTGAGATGTGCAAATAAAAATAATCATTAATCAGCTAAGCAGATAAAAACTCTGAAACTTGGACTGGTATCATATGGACTAGATCCTTGCTTTGTGTTCAGCCATCATGGAGGGAAAGCAAGAGCTTTTGGAATGAAATATTGTGATTGTGGTTCATCTGTAGTGGACCCCATTTAAACTGAGGTAATGGAATTTGTTTCAGTGAAAGTAGTTAAATGTTTTTAGCTGATAGAAGGAATGAGCCCTTACAGACAATAGTGGGATTTTATATTGGAAAGAATTTTAAGTTCCCCTGTCTGAGCCACAGGACCTTCACAGGTCTCTTCTTTTAGATTAATTCTGTTGAGTTGTATAAAAGGAATGTGCCCCGGAAGCAGGCAGGTAATTTCATATTCTCTTCAGAAGATGAATTGGGATAAGAAACTCCAATGCAATAGCAGTCCAACTGTGATCCTGCAATGCATGGATCAGCAACAGGCAAGCTGAGAGCCTATTTATGACTGGAAGCAGTGCTTCCAAACTTTTTAATTACTGCAGTGTCTCACTGCCCCCAAAATTGCCATTTGGTTCCATTAAAAAGTTCACAGTGGTATTTAATAAGGTGCCTGCTTAATTATGGGGTGGAACATCTGTAATGTGTGATAGGAGGTAGAGATCTACAGAAATGCTTAGGATGTATGTCATTCAAGTGAGATGGGGAAGGATTTAAGAGAGTTAACTGAGCAGTGATATCATAGTAATGCAGTGAGAGGTTTGATTTCTGGATGGGAGTGGTGGATCACAAACACAAAACTGATGTGTTTTGTTACCTTCATTTTTTCTGCACTTCCCTGTCCATCTTCTGTTTTGTCAGGAATGAGTTGCTTCTGCAGCTTTAAAATAAAAGACTAGGAGCCTGGAGTTAAGTTAAAAGGGAGATTCAGCTAAGGACTAGTAGATGTAGGGGGAAGAAGACAAAGCCCTGATTAAAGGTCTTTGAGAAGCAGAGTGTGACTTTAGTACTGTTCACCCCTTCCAGTCCCATGACTCTCAAGACAACTTCAAAAAGATGAATTTCTGCTCGTACCTTGTTTTTCCAAGAGTTCTGGAAAACCTGCCCTCAGTGCCCAGAAAACTGTGAGAAAGGCTGGTCAGGCAGTATATAATTTCTTGGTAGCAAACACAATCCCTCCCTCTATCTTCCTTGCCTTCACTTCCCCTTGGAGGGAACATTGATTTTAAGTGACCCTGCAACATGGCCCCATAAACCAACATCCTTCCTGTGGAGTAAACAGCCCGGCTCTGAGTTAGACAGTGCTCCCATCCATGCCCTGGCACCATGGGACTGGCTGCCTTTTATCCCTCTGACAACCACCAGCAATGGCAGCCCCTGCACAGCTGCACTGACCCTGGAGTGGGTGGGAGTGTTAATTCAGACCCACTACCTTCAGTCCTTTGGGGAGGAATTAATAATATTGTCTGGTACTAGGTTTTTCACAACTTGAATCCTGTAGTGGATCAATGGTTTTCAAGCTTTTGTGCTCTGTTATTACCTAAAATTTTTCTGTAGATCTCGTCATAGCCATTTTTTTCCCCAATAAAATTACTCATTGTAATTGCATGTCATGAACCCAGGATTAAGAACTGCTATGTCAGAGGCACAGAATCAGTTTTATCTTTTTCCTTATTGGTGCCTGTTCGTTTGTTTTGGAAGACAATCCTGTCAGGATCAGTGGTAATATTTTACAGTTTTAATATATGTTTCTTTATACCAGCACCCTGCAGAAATTAATATGAAATCCTTTCCTCTGAATCTCATGAGCTGCACTGCTGTCTGGGCTCTTCCAGAAGATGAAGCCTTCGCAAGTTCTTGGTTATTAAAATGCTACATGTGAGCAGTGTCTGAGGGAGCCTGTTATGTCTCAGTATAACGCAGAGCCCGTGGCTTGAAGGCTCTGTGTCACCCACCCTTGCTCGCCATGAGTTGACATCATGCTCTTCTCCTGGCTGAGGCAGTGGCTGAGTTGTATCTCAGCCTGCTGCCATCAGCTGCAAACCAACCCTGCACATGAGGAACTGGCAAGCTGACACATCCTCCTCATTTTCCATGGAAAGAGCGCAGTCAAAAGGTGATGGTTTTCATCTGAATGGCTCCTGTGGTTTGCTGCTGGATTCAGAGTGCCTGACTGCCCTGCACAGTTGTCACTGCTCCCTTGCTTTCCCTCTGTAGAAGGGATTTTGGAGGCCACTTTGAAGTACAGAGGGATTTTGTTCTCTGCAATGGATTCTTTGTGGGAGATGGGTTGGAATTGTTCTGATGCTCTGTGGATTAAAGTCTTCAATAATGTGTCCAGCGTAGTTGAAGGAGCTCTGTGTCCTTCACACGAGTCCTTCTCACACAGGCTGCCATCAGGTAGCAAAACCAAAATGGAAATTGAAGTTTCTCCTGTGCTTATTAGGCCAAATGTCATTTGCTCATTTCAGCTCAGTTTAGAGAGAGAATTTGGTCTCTTGTTTGCTGCTCATGGGGATTGCCTCAAGGAACTGGGCACGAAGGTTTGCAGGACTAGCACAGCACAGTCCTCTGAACGCTGGCCTGACTTCATTCCCAGTCCATTCTGAAAAGGAGCCTCCCACCTGGCATATCTTTTAATAACATTTTGAACGCATTTACTTTTGTGTTTGTATTTTAAAGCATTTCTATACTCTCTTGAGGGCATTTTACCTTCCAGGTAGGGAATTTGAGGGAAAATAATGCGAGAAGAGAAGAAACTGCTTGAAAGTACAGTATCAGATTTCACAGCTCTTTTAGAAAGCTCATTTTCTTGATGGTCTGAATTTTTCCACGTGTGGCAAAGGAGTATAATGTGAGAAAAAGTGTTCAGAGCATGTTTATAATAAACTACAATAAAAACTTGTAGTATTTCTAAAAATAAAAATAGCTGAAATAAGTGGAATTTTTTTTTACCTTTGCATAGCACCTTTTTCTTCAAATTCTTATGAAAGAAACAGTTCACAGTTTATTGGATTTAATTTTGATATGACCCCATTGCAAGTGAGCATCTCAGAATTAAATATTTTAAGCATGGCTGCTGTAGAACATACTGACTGTCCTCATATCTGCGAGGAGCACTGATTACCCAGTGCAGTAAAGTTTAATTTCTGTTACAGGATCATATCCATGAATTATCAGCCATGGGAGCAGAAGGGGGTGTTTCAGATCTGAGTATCCGTGTTGCTGCCCACCGACAGGAGGAATTATTCAAATTCGAGCTTTCGTAAATTGATTTTCCTATTTGTCTCTACCATTTCATGAAAATACAGTTGTAAGGTATCATTTAATACATTGAAATACTGCTCAAGCCCCCAGTCCGATTTCTGCTGTTGTGACCTTGCTGTGACTTTGATTTACTTCTGAAATAGATGGCAGGTCTTGTAGCTTTGATTGTTTCAGCTGAAAGACAGGCTGGTCCTTGATCAGTTTAGCTTTGCCATTTTTATATAACACAGTAAGTCAGTGAGCAGCGCGACGAAAGAACACCTCAAGCTGGAAAGCAACGTCTTCAACTTGTTGCCGTGTGGGGGAGTGGCGTATAATTGTTTTGCAAATTAATTAACAGAAGCTGCATTCTGATGCTGTGGTTATTATTTAAACTTTGCATGGTGATGGTTTTCGCTATGTGTTCTGGAATTATTTTCTCTGTTATGATTACTGTAACCCTCACCATGGGGTTTGCTTTCTCATGTGTGTGTGTCCCATAGCCATTCCAGCCAGGTTACAAGGTGGAAATGCGGTGTCTCATCTTTCTCCGTGGGACCACACAGTGTAGAATCTTCAAAGATTTCAGTGCACTGAGGACAAAACATTGCCCAGCACTGACCAAACAGCAATGACAGAGCTTCAGTGCCACTGTACAGAGTGTGGCATAGAGGTGCACCAGGACTGCTCAACAATGCAGTGTGTTTTGCCAGGGAATTAAAAGGCTCACGTATCTTTTGCTGCCCAGTAAATCCTAATGTTTAGTAAGCAAACAGAAGAATGTGAAATGTTCTGTTTTGTGCAGAAAATGTAAATGATACTTCTCCCTTTGCTTTCCTTTCTCTTTTCTCCTCACCTGTGTTTGGGATGCCCAAACTGCTGATTCCTGCACTTGGCCCCACTCAGTAGGTGGGCTTAGCACAGAGCTTGGTTCTCCTCTATGAGCCTCTGAAATGCACTGGGCAAACATAAAATTATAACTGTGTTGATTTTTAGTCCCTCTTAACTGACTCTAAATGGTTGATACTGGCATTTCCTGGGAGAGCTGGCTGAAAGTTTCAAAGGAGTGCTCCCGGGGAGCAACCCTGCTTCCTGAGCAAACACCCATACCCTGCCTTGAACACAGAAGAATCATTTTTTTGACCTTGTAGGCAACTCCGATGCTATTTATCTGGAGATGAGTGTGGTTTAGCATTGGGTAAATTTGAATCTTGTCTGCCAGATAATTGGAATCTGATTTTAGCCATAGTTTACATGAATACAGATACTCTAAGCAGAAGAAAGGAACATTTTTTCGGAGTTTTTTAGGAGTTACCTAAATGGGACATTATCTTAAAGGGAGATCTGCAAATTTATGGAGTAATCTCGTGCTCTGCAGTTAGACCCAAGCCTGAGTTCATTGTTGGGTTGGAACTGAACACAGCCCCACATTCACAACTGTTGAGGTGTGAAAAATTGGAGTTTGACAGAGGAAATAATAAGGAGCTCTGCCAGACCAAAGCATTGAAATTTATTCCATCCTGCTTTCTTTGTGGCAACTCTGCTGCCCTTCTTTCCATGCCATCAGTTTCTTACCAAGGAGACTCCTTCAGTTGGTACCTGGTTGACAGAGCAGAGAGAATTTTTCAGTCATTCAGTGATCAGCAGGGACTTTTTACGTGCCGTATATGTTTGTGAAGGAGTTTGTAGAGCTACTAAGCAGTTATCCGTACAAGTCAGTTGATGCAAGAGTGTGCAATGCTGTTTTGTGCAGCTGTGCTTGTACAGTGTGATCAGAGAGAATATGAGGCACTCAGTTTCTCACAGTACCTCTGAAGGAGCAAATGCCAATATACTTAGCTTTGAGGAGGCACATTTACTGCTTTGTGTCTTTTGCAATGTAGTGTTTGGTATATAATCCAGCATTTTCAAGACCTGTAAAGTGGAAAACTGCTTTAACCTGTGCTACTCATCTCTGAATACCAATATGTGTTTTGGAAAGGATCCTCAAGTGAGCTTGTCTGCAGACTGCACATCTATGCACTGTGCCTGATTTGTGTCTCCTTTGTACAGGGTTTTGAAGGAAGCAGAGGGAAAGTGAGTGGAGGTGATTTCACGCAGAGGTCACTATTTTATGCTTCTGCTTGCAATGTCAGGAGTAACGTGTCCCTCACTGGCAGGCATAGCCAGATGGAGGAGCCAGGACAGAATAGTTGATTTAATCACTGTATTTTGGCTTTAGCCATGGGTTTTCTGGCATACAGGTCTCTGCACAGTGGTAGCCAGAGCTTGGTTCCAGGAGTAAGTGCTTTTCATATGTTTTGTAAACAGAGGAGAGCAAACTTTTGCCAATTTTTCCGTATGTGTATGGGACTTTCTGGTCTCCTTAATTAGCCTTTTTGTTATCATACGAGAAAGTCTGTAAAATATGTATCAGATAAGGGAATCAGTAAGTTGGCTGCTGAAAAAATCTATTAATTATAATAAAAATATTTCCAAGATCTGATTTCATAGCAGCATTTTTTGCCGTTCTGTTGCCACTAATACTTAATTTTTTGTTGTTTTGTAGTTTGCTGTTTTATTATGCTCTCCCAATAGGCCCGTTTAATATATTCTAAAGGAAATACAACTACCATGACTCTGTTTGTAGTGTTTGACAGACTGCTTCCCAGAATTAAGTCTTATTTAATATATTCTGAAGAAGCAACCCAACAATAAAGTAATGGTAAAAAATTATACTTCCACATAAGAGATTTTGTTTGTTTGTCTGAGTGGGGGTTATACAGATTTTCAGAAATTCTATAAATATTATAATTTGTAACTTTTTCTTAGGGTATCTCTTATGGTGACCAAAGATTTCTTACTGAGGAGTCCGAATGCATTAATTCATTGTCTTTGCTCAAGCAAGTGAAGCAAATCTGCCTTAAATTACACATTTTTAAGGTTGTCTGTTTCACATAGATCTAATTTCTGGGGAATTTCCTAATTTCCGGGATATCAATTTTCTTACTGTACAGTATGCTATGAAGTAACACCCAGATTTTGGATGTGCAGCTGCAAAATCTGCACATTGATTCTCTGGTGCTGTATTGCAGTTCTTCTGTTTTGATAACTTGTTTTGTTGACTTGTTGAATTGAGTAATTTGTGGTGACTTCCCTACTTGGTATTTGATATCTCAAATCATGTGATTTTTTTGCTTTGTACATGAGTTGGAATTTTTATGCCATTTATCCCAATTTATGTTGGCACAGACTGACCTCTGTGTTTTAGATAGTGGAAAAAAACATACAATATTTTATAAATTAATTCCAATCTATTTGTGATTTATTATCCTCATGATTGTTAGAATACAGGAATAGAAAATAATATAAGTTTCATTTTGTATTATCCTTTTCCCACATAGATTACTTTTGTGATTATCTTGGCTTTTCAGCAGAAGTGCTTCATATGTCACAAAGCTAAATTTTGGTCTTGAATCAGTAGAGAAAACTGCCCTTGAAGATCTCCATGTACTATTCATTCCTGGGAATCTGGCCCTAGGAACATGAGGCAACTCCTTCCACTACTGAGAGTTTGTCTGCAGGTATTGGAAAAGGTAATTAAAAGTGTAATGCCCATTAAGTAAAGTCTGTTAAATGCTCTTGCCCATGATTTGATTAATTGATGGAGTGGCCTGAGGTCGTGGTAATTCAATCCAAGACCTTCAAGATAAGGACCCTGGTGACAAACACCACAACTGAGGAATTCATTATTTTTTTTCCAAAGTTAATGAAGTTGTTGGGAATTTACTCTCGTGAACAAATCCATTTATCAGACACAGAACAGGAAAGTAAAATGGGCAAGGGCAGTGCTGCAATTTTCTTTCAAGGAGTTTTATTTCAATCTGTCTTAAGGTCTGTATCATGTCAGTCTTCAGCTGGAAAGATGAAGTCTTTCATTTCTGGGTGGTAATTAATGCTTAGACTTCATGCATTAATAGTGGCCAGCAGGAGAGAGGAAATGGGGAGGGGGTAGGATATGGTCGTGCTGTCTCCGTGCAGCCCATGCGGAGCTGCTGGGTCAGAGGAAGGAAGCTGCCAAAATAGTGTCTGTTTTTTTTTCCAGTCTTTGGTAACTCCTGGAGTTCTCAGACACATTTAAGACTTCTCTGGTGTCCTGCTATCAAGTCCACACTTGTAAAAACACGACTTTTGCTGTCGTGATGTTTGTGTTGTGTGGACATTCAGGTGGGGATGCAGATACTGCTGACTGAGCTGCAAGAGAAAGGCAAATAGAGCTGGAGATCCACTGTTTACAGAGAGCTGTCCTGGTGGTGTGTAGGACTGAAAAGAGCCATGCTAGTTTAACAAACATTTAGTTTGCATGTGTTAATTGGAACCGCTTTCAGTTTAGGCTGGTAAGTGGTTAAAATAAAGAACATTCTTGCTGACCGCATGGACTTGAGTCAACTGAGAGTGCTGCTGCTCTATAGGCAGACACTACGTCACGGTGTTATCTTTGTTTAGCTTGTCTGTGCTTTTTATCATGTTGCCCAACAGTTTTAATAAAAAAAAGAGGGGGCGGGGGGAAGGGACTAGTATGAATAGTTGTAAGTAGAACTATCTGAAAGCAGCAGATTTGGAGTGCCTTACACCAGCTGCTGACTGAGACAAAGAGGAGCATTATGAGAGGCACAATAAATGTGTTTGCTATCTCTACTCTCAGTTGCAGGGCATACACAAGCCATCACAGTAATGAATTTTGAAGACTGGAGTTTGGACTTGGGGAATTTTATAGAACACAGTTGTTCTATCAGAGTGTTGTCTTGCCAGCTGCGTGATGCTAGTCTGGTTTCCATGGAGTGTGGTCAGCTGGGGGAGACAAATTTAGTCCCTAAAACAGCATTTGGGGCAGTAGTCTCCTTTGTGGTTTCTCCCTCTCTGTTTTAAATTCAAGTTTGGTAAGGAGGAAGGTAAAGAAGTCATCTTAAATTAAAAGCAGTTTTAGCCCTAATCAAATATACAGGCCTTACGAGAAGTCATGGTGCTGTACAAATTCAGTATATGAATAAGCAGTTTATCCCTATAAACAATGCAAAGAGATTTTTCCTCTTGATCTTGCCCTGCTATCTAGAACCATCTTTGGCATTGTTCTGCTTGCCTGATGTTGGCAGGATGGGCTGTACAAGGTGCTGAGCACTGGCCACTTGGCCACCCTGTCACTGCTGCCGGTCTGTCCTGTGTGAGACACACTGCTCCAACCTGCTCATTGCTCCCACGTGTTCAAGGGCTTGTTAATTTGATTCATTTTGAACAAATGGTCCTGTGGTGCTGATCAGATTCTGGTATATTTAACTGAAGGCCTTAGTGTTCCCTGCAAATGCCTTACCAAAGGAAATGCATTACCAAATTTGAAAGGCTTTTTTAATTAGAATCTGTTCCTTTCTTTGTTAAATTTCTTTGAAATGGATTTTCTTCTAGCATAGCTTTTTTACCAGATTTTGTACTCAATCTGGATGCTAATATATAAATGCTGTTCTTACCATCCATATAAGAAATGGAAATTTTTATTTTTTTATTTTAAGAAAAAAATCTCATTGCAGTAATTTAATATCAAGCTCTTACCTGTTGTTTGGGGGAAAAGGGAAAGTTTCTAATTTACTCAATTGAACAACAGCTAGAGATTTTTTGTTTTTTGTAAACACCCAAGTTAGCTTTCCATGGATATTTAAATAGCCTGTGTTCCTGTCAGGAGTTGCTCAGAAGTCAGTAGGAGTGAGTTGCCTACATGGGTTTGTAATTGCTGTAATGGAATTTTGTATTGGAGTCCTCAGAAGTGTTCAGAGATACTGCAGGGAGAAAAGGGATTGCAAGTGGGTGGGAGGACAGTATCACTGTTTCACTTTAGGTGGTGAAAGCTTTATCTTTTGACGCTGGTATTAACTTAATTTTTTTCAAAGACAAAAATGAGGGAGATTCCTCACAGAGAGGAACTGGTATGATGTGGTTAACTTTTAAGGTTTAGGATATGTAGGTGGAGGTTTCTGCTGGCAAAATATGAAGGCTGAATTAAAAATGCAGAAGTTTACTGGTCTGAAGACTATTTCTATGAGAGGTCTTTGTGATAAAGGCTGCTCTCGTGACACTGGAGCAGTTGCGGGGGCTTCTCAATTAACACTTTGGTTCTTTGGAACAGCAGAGGTCTGGATGTCTGTCCTAGAGCGTTTGCAGCAGGACACAGTTTTTGCTATTTAGAGCTGAGATGGAAAGTTCCTATTTAGATTTGGTGCCAGAGTCTTTAATAGAAATCGTGGCTTGTGGTGTATTATAGGTCAGCATGTATTTGCTAGTTTATATTATGCTGACTAAATTGGCAGAATGCTTATTTTTACTGGTAAACATTCAGGAGGTTTTCTCCTCACTCCTTTTTCCAACAAAATGGTATTTGTCGTGTGTGGAATTAGGGCAACATTTTATAAATCATCTGCCTCAGCGATGATGTGAAAATGTGTGGTGGTATACAAAGATTTCCATTGTCAGGTACCTCAGCACTGTGGATGGAGTTAACTCAGTCCTAACTTTAGATCTGGAAATTATGGCTGTGTAGAAAACAAGGTGCTTCTGGCAGTGTAAGGAAAAATACAAATTTTAAACTCTAGCAAAGGTGGCTATTTCAGAGATACTACCAGAACAGGTAACTCTGGTTAATTTAGCTCTTCTACAGGCCCCTGATGAAGCCTCAAAAGCATTTTTTAAACATCTTTAAATCCCTATGAGGTCTAAATATGGCCTGTGGCTGTTAGGATGGGAGTTCCAGTGAAGTCTGTAAGTGCTGGTGAAGTGCAGCACTGTGCTTCAGGTGATACAAGTAGGGAGACATTTAATTGAAACTGGAAAAGTGCTGTGGTCACGCTTTATACCTGTTTAGCAACGATATGTCCATATGTTTACGCAAAGGCAACTCTATCATTGCTGAAATTATTTATACAGAGCTCCTGTATGCTGTGAGTGGCATTTTCTGGTAAGGGATAGATTACATAAAAATTTGTAACCTACTCGAGAGTCTATGCCAGTCTGCCTGGATGGAAATTAGCATTATCCAATTGAAATTCTGTGATTCCTGTGCTGGAGAATTGTGCTCTTTGTTCACAACTCCAAAAACACAGTTTTAAAGTACTTAAAACTTGCAGTAGCAAATTCCAATTTTTTTCCTTATTTTTCCCTTGCATAGTTATATACCAGACAAGCTTGTTTTGGACAGCTTTTTGTAAAGGGAATCATCTGAGAATTTGAACGTTTATTCACCTTTACATCTTGGATATTTGGCATAAATGTGAACTGTAGTCCTGGAATTTATAACCACAACTATAAGAAAAGGAACAAAGCTTATTTCACTGTGAGTAGTCATGGTTTGCAGAGTGAGGTAGTCAAAGCTCAATGTTGGAATTGCAGCCTGTGAAAAGGAACGTTTCTGAGTAAAAAAAGCTGTTGCAAAGGTGAGTTAGCTCAACCTTTCAGATCATCTGGGGTGAGCTACCCCCTCTCTTATGCTCCTTTTCTCAACTTTTTGTCCCAACATAAAGCACTGGAGTGTGGTTTATGATGCCTTGTTATGGTACAACCATGTTAAAACATGGCTGTGCAGTTTGGGAAATTTTGAAATTTGGGTGAAATTTTTCTGCAAGCGTGTTTTCAGAGCATGTTATTTCATCTGTCTTTTCCCTGCTGTGTTCATTCTCCGTTTTGTTCTCCCGTAGGTGAGGCAGCACTGAGAGGTGAGCCCCGAATGCAGCCCCTTCCCGTGTCCCCAGCGCTTACCAACCACCGGACGGGCCCTCCTCCCATCAGCCCCAACAAGAGGAAGCTCAGCATAGACCAGGGGGACGAGGAGCTGGACTGTGAAAACGACCACGTCTCTAAAATGAGTCGGATGTTCAATCCACATCTGTAAGTGCCTTGCTATTTAAGGTTATCCTCTGCATTTCTCTGTGTGCTCAAATCGTGCCCTGGCTAAAAACTTTGCCCTTGATTTTTCTTTTGTTCCAGCTTGTATGAAAGATGTACTTAAAAGCTGCTGTGATTAGATGGGGTTTCTCGTTTTCTTTTGTTTTTGTACAGCATGAAGTAACAGGAATTAGCTCAGCTATTTATAGTAAAACATACGTATTCATGTTGCAATTTCTAAAGTATTGTTCAGTTGTTCTTTGTAATCTGCCCCTTTCACTTCCCCCGATTCTGGGCACTCCGTGCGGATGGGGGTGGGGAGGCAGGAGGAGGAGAAACAGAAATGCTTTGCATTTTTTTGAGGCCAGGAACTTGTGAGCCAGCTGCTCCCTGGTCTGCCTTGACAACTGGGCAAGCTGCAGTTGTTGCTAAACGTTACTGAAGGATTGCAGGGTGCTCTGACAGTCAGATGTGGAATGTGTCAGACAGGTAAGGTGTTGGTGAGTGAGGTGCATGTGTTGGGCAATCAGCAAATGCCATTCTTGCTGTGTTCTCATTCCTGGGAATGCAAGCGTGGTTGGCACAAAGTTCAGACTTAGAGAATTCCTTTCATTCTTGACTGGAGGAAGCCATGGAGCGGTTCAGCAGCACAGGGCAGCCCATGCCTGGCCCTGCTGCCTCAGCTCCTGCAGCCCCAGCATTCCGCGCATTCCACGCTGCCCTGCACTCTGGTGTGGAGATGTGGACAGAGGTATCTACCCTCAAATAAATCACCACAGTGTTAGTCAGAGGCTGGGCCTGTAGTCTGCACTCTTGGAATTTGTTACAAATCGGGAATCCAGCACTGAAGTAATGCAAAACAATAAAAGCTCACAAGCTGAAAGAGACTTCACAACAGACCTCTCTTCTTTCGCCTAAAAATTTAACTCTTTGTAGCCTTTCTTTGGATCTGAGTGCTGGTACTGGAAAGAACTATGTGCTATGTTTTGTGGTGCCCATGCATTACACAACCAAAGAGATTTATGGCATTTTTGAAACATTATGCAACTTTATGGGGAAAAGTGTGATTTCTATTTTTTAAAAAAAACTCATTTTCTAGTGATGAAAGAAAACACAGCTGGCACATATGTACATTATAACACTTTATATAGTGGAGGCCATAAAAATAATGAAGTCTAAACCAGCAGACTCTTGTGCAACCAAGGTTCAAAACTAAAAGATACAGGCAGTTATTTTAATGATCCCGTAGATATACATTAAAGCTATCCAATAGTTTCCAGTATGGTATATTTTTACGATTCTACTCAATGGATTCTTTCTGTGATTTTGTACATGAAACATGCATCCTCTTATAATAAAAAGCACTGATTTTCTATCCAGAGTTGATGTGATTTAATATGTTTCAATTAAACCATCTGCTGCAGATGAATTATAACCTAAAATAGGATCCATGAGGCCATCTTTTTTTCTACTTTATTTTGTAAGTTTGTTCTGGAAAATATGCTTTCAATGGAATATTACAAAAACTGGAACTTCTATGATGCATCTGAAATAGCTGAATGTCTGTGTATTTCAGATATATCAGAAAAGTTCACAAACATTCTTTAAATTTTACTCCCATTTCCTTGCCACCACAGTCAATGAAGGGTTTTTTTTCATGTTTTCCCTCTTTTTTGGATTATGATGTTCTGATTTAACAAATGAAATGGATTACTCAAACTCTGTGGAACTGTCCTAAAAATTTTGCTTTGGAGATGGGAAGTGTGTTGTAGAAGCTTGAGTTTTTCACAATAAGTAAAAAGACAGTAGGTCTGGGGAAATAGATATTTTACAGAATGCATTAATGGCAGTGTGTGACTTGGAGGTTCTAGAAAGTATAAGTTTGACCACATTTAATTTAGAAAACCAAATCTGTAAGATGTGGAGTGTGGAGACTAGATGGCTCAGTATCTTTGCTGATAGCAAAGTCTGAGTCTCCTTTTCAGGACCAAGTCCCCTGAAAGCATAGGATGAAAGAGTTGGTGATACAAAATCTGGGCACAGGGACCATGATCAATATTAGGCCTACAGACTGCACATCTCTGTGCACAGTGTGTAAATCTGGGCTTCTCTGGCTGAATGCCTCCAGTGATTCCCAGTGTCCAGATGGGCACACCATTTTCATTTGGAAGTCAATGCTTAGAAGACAGAAGTCTTTATAACCTCCAGCAGCTTTTGGTCAGGCATTTGGATCTTTGTGATGGTACTGGTAGAACTGGGAAGCAGCTGTGCATTCATCCTCTTAATGCCAGCATCTTGTGGTTGGAAATGTAATGAAATGGGACAAGAATTGTGTGGTTCATTATAAATGGTAGAACCTTTCAATAGCAATTTGGTCTTAACTCTTAGGTAGCAGCACCCCACTGTGCTTCAGTGGAAATGAATCCAATTAAAGGCTTTGAATATTTTATTAGAAATCCAGTTATGCCAGCCTTTTGTTTGGGAACAGAGAGCTTTGAGATATTCCCTGCTCAGGTGTAACTCCCTGGACTATCATCTGTGAGTGTTTTTACTTTTATTGTGGAAAAACACAACTATTGGAGTACAGTGTCCTGAGCAGAGTGAATCAAACGCCCTTGCAAAGCTCCTGGGGTTCTGAAATATGTAATGGAATTTCTGTGCAAAGAAAATTTATCAAAAGCTGTTTTCAAAGGAGATAATTCTAAGCTTTAAGATAATAAAATGTACTTGAGACCTTGTGGATTATTTTAAAAAAATCAGTTCATGGTGCTGCCTCCCTTACTTATCTATTTCATAAAGCTTTTATATTTTTGTGTTGATAGAGGTTGTGTGCTCCCAGAAGCTCCTCACTGGGGAGAATGAGTATTTGCACCCCTAATTAATGACAGGTAATATGAAATTCCTTTGTTTGCATTTCACACTTTCTGATGTGTCCCTCAGGTATTTTACTTGAAATGCATTCACTAAAGTTTAATCTTGCTGAAGTAAAAAGTGCTTTTTGCACCTCACTTCATTTTCTGGTGCTGTGTGAAGTAGAAGTGCACTTGTTTTGAGCCTCAGGTTGAAACACACCTTTGTTTTCACGTGAATTCACTAAAATCACTCTGATTTACAGGAGAGTAATTAGGAACTGGGATTATGTGAGCATTACATGTGTGTGTTTGGGCAGGGGTCCGGTTGTTCTGCCCCAGGGGTGCGCCTGGGGAAGCCTGGGGGGTGGCACTGCCCGGGCACGGCCGAGCCTGGCCGAGGGTTCCCCCTCTCCCTCCTCTTGGGTTCCCTCCCTCCCTCCCTCCCTCCCACTCTCTCCCGGGTTCCCGCAGCCCCGGGAATACAAAGAGCGCCTTGTCCCAGCCGGGCACACACAGCCCTGCCCGCGGGATGCGCCGCCGCCCTCAGCGTCCCCAGCCCCCCATCCATCAGCCGGAGGTGCCCGGGCCCAAGAGTTTTAAAGAGAAATAACCATTTGAGTTCCTATTGTGACCACTGGTTTTGTTTGCTCGTGGAATAGACCAGACTGGAAGCTGGGGTTTGGAATGAGAAGGCTTGTGAACAGGGTATTTCTGCTTGTTAGGATTCCCATTTGGTTTGTTGGCATTAGGGTTGCAATGAAAATCAATTTCTATACAAAAATCACCTTGTGGCAAAACGTTTGCAGTTGTTAAGCTGATGTCTGAGGAATAATCATCTCTTGGTTTGTGCGATATATAATTTGGCTTTTTTTTGTAATAAAGAAAGGTCTGCACATGAATAAGGTACTTTAATGTGTCATGCAAAATGATGTGTAGTTTCAGACATAAACCATCCAGACCCAGGCTCTTGTGTTTCAAATTCTGGTTTGTCTTCGCTTTTGTTACAAAAAAGAATCATGTCAGTCCCCCCCATAAGACTCCTGAAGTGTGGAAGCTGCCCTACACCACAAGTTTTTACCATGAACATCAATGGCATTTGCTCACTTTAATGACACTGTGATAAAAATCACCAAGGCAGCCTTTAAAAAAATCTGTCCTAAAAATGACCTATATTCAAAGACCACAAAATAATTCAGGTTAGAACAGGTCATTTCATCCAGCCTTGTCCTCAGAGCAGCGTCAGCTGCATCTTCTTCAAGCTTGCAGTAGCTCAAAGCCAGAAATGTTAAGATCTGAAGTACTCAATAAAACAAGGCTGTCCTCATTAGAGGAGGACTCTGTCACCTTCCTCCTTACCATTCCCTGAGCCTGGTTGAGAACCCAGAGTGGAAAAGGTCCTCATTGTGGAGGAGGCTCCAGCTCCAGCAGGGCTTGAAAAGATGCAGAATTTGCTTGCAGAGGTAGTGTGGGAGTTGTCAGAGAAGTTCTTTCCTGCTAACTACTCCTTTTTGGGTTCCAGGCTTCATGTGGTATTAAGAATATGTTTACACTATCACTTTATTGTGACAAATTGGAATTGGATAAAAACCCCAACACAGAATTCTGAACACCCAGAGTGTTTCTCATTTGGTGAGTGAAGCATCTTCACTCAGTCCTCTGGGCACAAATATGCTCTTGGAGTATTTAAGGTTCAGCTGAGGTTCTCAAAGCAGTCCTGTTGAAGCTGAACTCTGTATTGCCAGTGGGACTGATACAATGTGACTGTTGTTGATTAACTGTTCAAAGAATCATAAGGCAGGTTTCAAACTGCTCTTCCTAATTTTTTTTTCTTTGCTTGAATGATGGACCGAATCAATCAGATGTATTTCCTTATTTACTAATGGAAATTGCACAATACACAAAATTACTGTTCAGTTGTTTTCAAGAAATATATGTTTAATTGAACCTTCAGAGATGGACTTGAAAAAGCCACCATACTTCAGTAAATATTAACACTGAATTTTACAGTTCTTAGCCAAGGGAGAATTTCAGAAAGCACTCCAGTCCCTTTCAGTTCAAGCACGTGTGAAAGGTTTGTTATGAACAGTTCCAGGGCTAAAAGCAATCTGATTGATAGCTTATCAGTCCTTTACAAAAAGACCTATCTGTCAAAGTTTGGGTATATGTTGAAGTACTTGAAAAATCAAGTAATGCTAGCTCAGGTGTCTCCTCCACTTGCAAACAGAAGGGGTTTGTTAGCCAGCTCCAGATTTCTGCTTGATATCATGTTTCCCACTTTCATTTTACATCTCATGTGAAGGAGCATAACCCTTCCAATAGTGTGGCAAGGCTCCAAGATGCCTTGTGAGGGGAGAAACTGTGTTAGTGTTGCACAGGGGGTCCAAGCACCCATACGGAGGTTTAAACACCCATTTAGGGAAGGTGCCTGGGGGCCTGTGCACACAGGGATGGAACATGAATCACCTAGTTGGAAGAGACTCATAAGGATCATTGAGTCCAACTATTAAGTGAATGCGGAATCTCTTGAGCCCTGGAATTGGATTTCTACCCCAGGGTGAAAGTAAAATTTTACATTGTGTGAATTTTCATATATTGTCATGGGGTGAAATTTGGCACCAATCTTAAAGCCTGATATCTAAGTAAGAGACAAGAAAAGAACCAGTAACCTTTGCAAATGTATTCTAAATGTATATCCTAACCCCATGGAAACAAAGGTTTAATCTCACTTCTTTCTATTTAACCATTTTCCCAGATGTTTCCTGCAGTTTGACAGATGTGCTTTTTACTAGAAAGTTGCGCTCTTGAGAATTAGAATGTTATGGACACGGTTGCTATAGACAATGACTCTGTGAGAGTAAGATTTGGAATAAAACCTTACATGAATTTCTAGTTGAATCAGTAGTTTTGTTCCGCAGGCTGGCAGTGCGGGTGCTGGAGGGCCACAGGCACAGCCCTGTGGGTTTAACTCCTGCCGCTGGGTTGCTGGGTCTGGCTGAACCAACGGCTGTGATTCCCAAACATGATCTGGGGGAGGGAGCTGATGGATCTCCCTCCCAGGAGACTCTTACGGTGACGAGACAAGCAGGCCAGGGGTCAAGTGCTGCGCCGGGGGCGATGCCCGGAGTCAGGAGGGACCCTGCCCTGCACTGGGGCCAGGGCTGGGCTGCCTTTAAGGTTTATCTGGGAAGAAAGAGAGGAGGGAAATAAAAGGGCTTCACTGCCATTGCAGTCTGGAGAGTTTGACCTCAGTGACGGGACCACTTCTCCCAGAGGGGAGGGAATGCTGCTGGGATCCTCGTGCTGCGCTGCTGAACAGATCCTGTGTGGATGGATCCGGTGTAGATGGGTCTCATGTGGATAGGCACCTGGTGTGAATGGGTCCTGTGTGAGTGGATACTGTGAAGATGGACACTTACGTGGATGGATCCCATGTGGATGGGTCCTGGTGTGGATAAATTGAACGGTGGGTGGACACCTGTGTGGGTGTACACTCATGTGGATGGATCCAGTGTGGGTGGATCCCTGTGTGGATGCATCCCATGTCTGTACCTCTCAGCTCACGTTGAGCTGCCTCTGCATTTCTTACCTAACTGCACTGGTGCTGTACACAAACTGCAGCTCCTCATTCCCATTGTAAATGTTCCCAAAGCACAGCAGGATGGGCCCATAACAGCAGCTGCTGTACCTGTGGGACCATGTGTGCAGGAGATGGGATATGCCTGGTTTACTGACCAGAGCACTGGATACCAGGTGTGGAAGGAGAGGGGTGGGTTTGGCAAGCCATGGGAACAGCCTTCAGAGCATGTGGGGAGAGCTTGGCATGCTGCAGTTACTGCTGCATGCTGTGTTCAGTGTGGCACAATGTGCTGTGCTCTATAAGGAACAGTCACACAGTGCAGTCACATCGAGGTCAATTCCGATGTTCCTGTCACAGTCCTGCTTCTACAGTCCTTGTCTGTCCAAGTAATTTGTACCATATGTGTGTGAGCCATGTGGGCATGACTGGCATCACTGACGTTGTGCTGCCTGAATGATGCTTCATGAATCTTCTTAGTCACATTTTTAATCAGTAACTTTCATTATTCATAAACCAATACTTTAAAAGGGGGGAGAAAGGAGGAAAATGAGTAAAATCCCCAAACATTTTTGCTTGTGGTTTGCTTTTCTAACTAAAGTCTCCTTTAAATCAGAAACTGCAGTGAGAGGATACTGTTGATTGCAGAGTGCAATGTGTAACTGGGGCGCCTGAGCTGCAGAAGTGCCCTCTAAACATCCAATGCTACTGGGGTCGCTTTGGTTATCAGCTTTTCAAAGGAATTGTTTTACTATATTGGTAAGAATAGTTGTGCAATTTACAATGAAGCTGTTACTGTATTATAGTGCTTCTAGAGGTTTTGGTAATTCAGACTTTATTAGCAATTACAGTTTCAATAAACTTCTAATGAAATGTTTATTCCTTTTATAAAACAGCCTGTGAAAAAAATCTAATTTCTTAAAACCAGTTATTTATACACTATTCTCAGTCTAAAGGCTTGAAGAGCTTGGACATTCTTTGAGAGTTACTGAAATTTCTGTATGAAAGTGAATTATTGTACTTTCTCTGCTTTTCCTGCTGCACATCAGCTAATGTTACAGTGTGTATCTGATGGATAGAGACCACAATTCATAAGCTTTAAGGATCCAGGCCCTTTTCCCTCTTTCTCATAAGACCCACTGAAGCTGGAGATTAGGCACAGTTAATTCCAGCACCGTGACCTTATTTTCAGAGATTGGGTTGTGTTGTTAAAGCTCTTAATAAATAAACCTGCGATTCTCATGTTGTTGGTATCTTTTACTTCCCACATCATCTCTTTGAAAAAAAATTTTTTATATGCTCCTCTACTGTAAGATTTTCACTTGATGCATTTTTTATATGATGGAACTAAGTAAAATCCCATGAACTGGTGAGAATTAAGGATTCACAGATTGACTTAAGCTGGTGCCCACTTTTACAAAAACAGTTCCATGACAGCCATTGAGTGATGAACAAAAATATTTTTTCCAAATAAAAAAAATTAGAAAATATTGTGCAGAACAGCCCAGTGCATCCTCTAAGAAAGTGTAACTGCCATTTTTTATTTCCTCTGACAGTCCTGCACAGCGTCACCACTGAGTTTTCCCAAAACCTGTAGAACAGACTGATGCACCCTGGCAGTACTGAGCTGATCTTGCTGCACTGGGACATGACCCACTGCTGTATTTTCTGTTGCAGCCTTTCTGTGACATTGGCCTGTGGTGTTCTCTGTGTGATCGTAAAGAGTTTTTATGGTATTTTCCAGTGACTCGGTATAAAAGGTTTGTTGCCTGTGCCAAGTTGAACTTCAAAAGGATGTTAATATGGCTGAATTATAAAAGCTGCACATGACCCAATTCATGAATTGGTAGAATATAGGAGGAAGTGTCTGCCAGAGATGTTTGGGTGGGCAGTACAGTGGGTACAAATGAATCCCTTTACAGCCACCTCTGAATTTTTCCAGTAACTCCTCTGATCTTCGAGCTGTTTGCATGGAAGCTTCTTTGCTCTTTCCCTATACTGTCAGATTTTCCTTCCTTCTTGTTAGAAACTCTAGGGAAAGTTTGGAGTGTCTCTTTAACCTCATCTTTTTATTATTTACTTTTCTGGAAGTTCTCCCCTCCAAGCATTCAAAGTGCCTTACGGACTTGAAACAATTCAGATTTCAGCACAGATGCTTTTAGTTTCCCTTCCAGCAGTGACTTGCCTTTCTAGGTCCTGTTCTGCTTATCCCAGTATCTGCATTAGCCTGCCTTGTTCTCCAGAAGTGAGCATTGACAGACTCCCTCTGCTTCACCAGCTTTGTTTGACTGTCTCAGAATAAGGTTATTGTGCCTCCAAGTAGCTCCCAGCTACTATGGCGACTTCTCTAGAGTTTACTTTTGAGATGGAAATGAAATCTTAGTTGTGGGTCCTGACTGGCAGCTGTAGGATTGAGTTTCTGGCATGCTTTGATATGTCTGAGTTTTGCACTTTTACTGAAACTACCTTCCAAAAAAGCGCTCTCTGAACTGCAGTAGCAGCATCTCATAAAGACAGACCACATCCTCTGCAGTGCCTTTCTCAGCTTCCCAAATGTTCAGTTCTTCTGTCTTTTGTTCTTCACAGTTGGCAGAAATAGTTCTTCCGTTATGCATTTTTCTAATGTGTTGTGCAGGATTTTCCAAAGGCAGCCGAAGCTACTGTTGTTCTTTCAAGAGGGAGTTCTGGAGGGGTGGCTGAATCAGATAAATCTCAAAGGTTAGTTACTTGTCCTGTCTCCTTCCCAAGAACCGTGCTGTTCTAGGCAGAGCTGGGAGAGTGAAGCCAGAGATACCCCCTTGCAGGGTAGAGGACCAGAAAGTTTCTCCTCTTTGACTGAGGGATGAATACTTTTTGTCCTCAATCCTTGAAAATAAATCAGAGCTGATGGCAGCTGTACTCAGCTGTTGGCTCCCACCTCGAAGGAGTTAAACAAAACTTTGAAGATGTGAAATGGGATTATGTTTATACTCCAGAAATCACTGTACATTTTAGGCAATTTTTTAAGCTTACTGCAATAACCAGTTATACCTGGACACTTGTTACTGTGGTAATACTGAAATGATGGAACTTTCTGTTGTTCTAGCTCCACTTTTTGAACAGTTAATGATTGTTAAAATTTATTTAATTTTCCTAACAGGCTAATTCATATTTACAGCTGCCTCAACAGAATTAATGACATCACTTACCATTTCAGAATTTTTCTGGATATTTAACATGTGTTAAAATTTTGTTGTTTGCATCTCAGGTATGGTTTAATTTCTTCAAAAAATTATGAACTTTAGAATGAGCCATCAGGTGTACCAAGAAAAATGAGAACCTAAATGTAGGAGTTAGAGTAGGCTTGGAGTTGAGCAAACAGGCAGTACCAGTGCAGAGCAGAGAGATTAGTGGGAGATTTTTCCCACCTTTTTTTTGAAAGTTGAATTACAGGTAACCTGCAGCCTGTACCTATTGCAGTGAGGTAACTTTGTCAGTGTTTCTGCATTATATATATGTACACGTGCTCCAGCAGTGATGTAACTTTTAATTTCATGAAAAGTTTTACTTGTGGATGGAATTAGTGATTACTTTTATGAAGAAACCAGCGCTACCTTTTAAAACAATCCTATGAGTGTTGGAGCAAAGATGACCAAATATTAGAGAAAAAAATTCCTGTGAGAAAATAAGTAGGATCTGAGGTTGTGCTAATTGATTTTACTGTACATTTGATTCAGATTTTAGTTTTGTGGGTTTGTCTTTGGCCTGAGTTCTTACATCATGTGGTTCTCTTGCATTCTTTCATACTTCTGAGTATTAGGCCTTCAGGAAGAGAAGCTCATCTGTGTCTGAAAATTTGTTCTTGGTGCAGGCAATAATGGGACACTCCTTATGCATTTCACAGCTTATTATTGATTACTGTGAAATCTGTCCTCCTTGTTGATTCCACTTGTGACAATCTTGTCAGAGATTTTATCTCTGAAAATCCTCTTTTGATGAGAATAAGTATAGAAAGTCTGGCTTGTGTTTGTTTATATGTAAGATTATCCTATTTGTTATTTTCAGTAGTTTACACTTCTCATTTCAAAGGTCTTTCCATTAGCTGTAGCACTAAGCTGAAAAAAATATCATTAATTGAAACTTTTTAAGGAAAGGAACTGCAGAATTCCAACTAAAGAGGAGTGGGGAGAGCAGGGAAAATTGATGTGGTTGGTGCATGTGTGATTTGGTCTCTGAGAGAACTTGTATAAATATGATATTTAATTTTTCAGACTGGGGCTGGTGCTCAAGTTAAAAATTTAAAAGAACAAAAGCTCTTTTCTTGGAGGAGTTAAGTTTAATTATTGGTGGCTGGAGAAGTTTGAGGCAGTGCTTGAAATCCTGGGTGGCTCTTAGGAGTGGTTTATAGCCGGAGGCAGAAAGTGAAGGCTCAGCCGCCTCTTTCTGTCCTTGTTAAACCACACTGGGATGGGCAAAGGAGCGGAGGATGTGCCGGGCCAGGCCAGACCTCAGTGATACACAGAGCCCTCTGGAGCCAGCTGGCCCCAGCAGGACCGAGCAGGAGACATGGATGCTCCAGGGCTGCTTCCAGAAAGGCCTTCTTGGGAGAGCATTGCCAGCTTGACCTGAGCGTTGGTACAAAAACATGAGCTTTAGTTTGCCCAGATTTCCTGCAGGGATGAAGTTACTGTACAAATAATGTTAAAATATCAGCTGTGGAAAAAAGGGAGGACATTCATTACCTTTCTTGGGAAAGCCTATCGTGTGTCCAGGTTCTGTGGCAGGAGTGATTCCTGCAAAAACAATGATCTCTGCAAGTTGCCTCTTTGAAGGCTTTTTGGAATGGAGTACTGAGCCATGAAAGGGAAAGGCTACTTGAAGGAACTGCAAAGCATAAAGTTAATAAAATTGAATGGGAAATTCTGTATTCATATATTTAAATGACAGTCATTCAGAGGAGATGTGGTTTGAAGGGGGCATTGGGCTATTTGGAGTATTTTTTCATGTTACAAATACTTCAGATAATTAGCTGACAGAGCAAAGTGATATTACTGTCAGTTTTATTTGGGTTGTTGGGCAGTTTTTTTTTAGTGAGTTCAGCTTGCTTAAAAAAATCTGAGTAAAGAACACTCAGCATTTTTCTCTATGCTTATGCATCATTGTATTTTGAAATACCATCTTAAATTCTAGTTTTTCCACCTCACAGTAACACAAGTAATGTAGATAAAAGTAGATACTTTTGCAGGAAATGATCCCCCTCACGTGGAGCAGATATTCAGTATCAGTGGATTGTAAATCCTTAAGGAGTCTAACAAAAGCAGCTGTCCTTTTTCAGACTTTAGAGTTTGTGAATAAAGACAGTAAAAGGTGTTAGAAAACAAATATTACAAAGATGCTAAAATATTTAAATCATATTTGACTTGTTACACAAATGGAAGTTTGCTCTTAAGCATTGTGTTTGTGTAAAGAAAACATTTTGCATAGTTGTTCTTTGTGCAAGTGAAACCCACTCCTCTGTACAACCATTTCAAGTCAGAGCTCCAGTTCTGCCAAAGAGAGTGTGATTTCTTCTCTTGGAGGTACAGTAATGCTTTTGGCAACCGTTCCTTAAGGATCTGCAGGCTGGAAGTGAGTGCAAGCAAAACTGTCCCCTTGGCTGGGCCTCTTTTTTCCTTTTCCCTTAAGCAGCTGGCAGAGTTCTCTTGTTCCTGTAAGAGAGTGTGAATTACCAGCACTCTGTGCCAGCGGACAGAACAGCTAAAGGTTCTGCAGCAAAAAATGCAAACAATGCATTTTGGTACCTTTGAGCTGGTTCTGAGGAGGGCTGGAGCGTTACTTTCAGTTAGAAATTTCTTTAGAAGCAGACTGCAGCAGAACTCCAGTCAGGATGTGTGTGGTTTTGGTATGACATCCACCCGAGCACATGATGCTTGGTAAGTGCTGGAGTCCGGGTTATGATTCATTGGGAAGCAACATGGAAAACAATTGTCTGTTTTTCAAGTGTTGGAGAAATTAATTTTAGGTTGGAATTGTGTGTAATTTTGCTAAAATAAACCTGCCACTAGCTGGAATTACCTGTGTTAGCAGGCAGGAAGGGTGGTGGGTATGACTGGTGGTCTCACAATGGGAATTGCTATTTTTTAAGCCAGTGGAGTTGCACTGGCATCTGCCCCACTGCACGTGGAGTCCAGGGTTGCATATGCTGGTTTTTAAGACAAAGTGGAGTCTGGGGATGGCAAAGCTGTTTAGACAGCTGGATTTATTTGTAGTATATATTTTTAAGTTCTTTTTCAAACTTGGTCAGAAATCCTCCTTTATAATTTTCTGCCCTTATGTTTGACCTAAGAGATGCATCTTTCCTTGTTCAGTGCATGTGGAATGTTTAAGCTGAGGGACTTCACTGAAATGTAATTATCTTCACACATATGCAGTTTTGATGCCCCCTCAGATAAAGTCTAATAGCAAAACAAGAATGACTTCTCTCAATAATAATAATAATAATAATAATAATAATAATAATAATAATAATAATAATTTTAAAAATTGTAGCAAATATTCCATTTCTAATAGAAAATTATCTCTAAAGTGTCATTTTAAAATTACTTAATAATGGGAAATTGATGAATACCCTATAAACAATAAGTATAGTTGTCTTACAAGTGCAGTCAGATATCTGTAGGATTTGCTGCTTATATTTAAATAGGAGGGACTAACAAGTGCTGGTGTATTTTCACAAGGGCAGAGCTATCATGTTACTGTCCCACAGGGTGCTGTAGCATTTCCAGCTGGGCTCAGAAAAAATAATATCTGATGTGGAAGTAGAACCTTCAGATATTTTTCTTTTTTTTTTGCAAAGACTATATAGTTGAAGGTAGATGAATTGAGGAGAGGATCTTTGAAGAGTGGATTATAAAGCAGTTCCCTGGCCAGAAGAGGAGTTGTTCTAATTTAGGAAGAGGGCATTATTTGCCTACAGAAAGGGCTGGGGTGTGGCCTACTGAGATTGCTGAGATAACTCAATAATTTTAGGTGTCTTGAGGGAAAGTCTGCCTGCTGTACTTGTTCCTGGCATCAGGCTGATCCCACTGCCCAGTTCCTTGGTCCCTTCCAAAAACCTTAGCAGGAAAGTGTTGTTGGGTTTTTTTGTGTTTTGGTTTTTGTTAGGGTTGTGTTTTTTGTTTGATTTTTTTGTTTGGTCGGTTTTTTGGGGGCAAGCAAAACTATCAGTTCACCCATATTTAGGGCTGTGACTTTTTGTTTAAAGCAAGGAAAGTGAAATAGATGCTGTTGTGTAAAACGGAAAATTTATTTTGCTTGGGAATTTCAGTAAGTGTTGTTCAGTGGTCACTTGACAGCCCCATCCCCCATAAATGCAGCACTAAGTTGTTAAAAAGTGACTTGTAAGACAAAACCCCCAAACAACTGTTGTAGCTGCATTTTTTGCCTAATTTTACAAGTATTTTTGATGGAGAAAACTAAATTTTTCCCTTGAAAAATCAACTTGTGCTTATTAAAACAGAAAAATTCTGAACAGAGATTATTCTTTTCTTTGAGGGAGTGAAAACTAGGAATGTGCTGGAGCTGTAGGTGGTTTTGCAGCCTCCAAATGGCCATTTAAATTGTAGTAGACCAGATAATATTTTGTTGAAAACTAAGAATTTGGCTTGCAGCCACCAAAGATTCTGCATTGCAGCACGAAGAACAAGCCATCCCTGCACAGCCTTCATTTAAACAGTGATTTTTGCCATGGCTTTTCATGTTGCTGCTTCCCAGGATATCTCATGGCTGTTGTGCTATTTCTGAAGTTCCCCACTTGCTTCCTTGGGGCGGGGCAGGAGGGTTTAGTTGTGTCCAGGAGCTGTTTCCGTACTGTAATTCAAGGGGAGGCTACTGTACGTTAAATATAGAGTGCCCTGCCATTAACTCACACTTGCATCAGTCATTAGCTCAGAGCGCTGCAAGCCCAGACTTTCCTGCTGAGCGCTGCTCTTGCAGAGCAGGGGAATTGAAACAGGCCCAAAGCTGGGAGAGCGATTCCTGGGGGATTTGAGCTGCTTTATGCTGTCCAGATCCAGCCTGGGAAACACACGATGTTCAGGGATCATCTTGAGCACCAGCTGTGAGACCTTTAGGCTGGATTTTGTGGTGGATTCTGCTGACCTGCAACTGCTCATTTGTAATTAGTTGAAAGAGATGGAGGGGCAGAGCAGGGGATCCGAAGGGTTACAAATTGTATTGTTATGCTGTTGGCTGTTCCCTCCTAAGCATGCCACAGGATCTGCTTGTGGGCTGTGTCTGGAGGTTCTCAAGTCACTGGTTGCCTGACATCATATTAACCCTATCGTTACCACCATAAATGAAATTTGATTCAGGCAGCAATAGCAGATTTCTGTACAAACACATGACTCTTGAGCAAGCTGAATTGTAGCACTGAAGAATTGTGAGAAGTTTCTCAACACAGCAGAGATCTGGATCCTCATCTCCAGAAAGATGATCACTTTTCTAGCTCTTATCTGAGAGAGGCCACAAAGATATGGGAACAGGTTTTATTTGAATTAAGTATACCATTGGGAAAAAAAGGTTGTTGAACAGAGATGACCTTGGGAGTGGCATGAAGATGATGAGCAGGGAGCAATGCCTTTGTCTCTCTCCTTATACGAGAATCTGGGCAAGAGCAGACCAAGCCAGATTTTAGGACAAAAAGAAACAAAAAGAGCCTGTGAAGAAAAGCTACTAGCAAAGTATGTAGTTTAGACTGCAGAATCCATGGCCACAGGATGCTGGTGAGGCTAAAAGATTTAGGACTGGCCAGGATCCAGGACAGAATCACCTCGGGACATCCTCACACCCTGTTTGGGTGTTTTAGGGGTTCCTTATATCCCTTGACTGGCAGGGCTTTTTTCCCCTTTTGGGGACACTTTCTCAGATATTGAAGCAGGCATTAGCTTTTTGAACTTGTAACTTACTTCAGTAATGAATTGATTCCTTTTCTGTCTCTGCCTAATATTAATCAGCATTTTTAAAGGTTGCTCCTGCATATTAATTTGCTGTAATATGTTTTAAAGAATGGGGGGAAAACAACTTTGGATTTTACCCACTTATACACAGGACACATAGGACACTTCATTAGTACTTCAAGAATCTTCTGAAGACAGGTTTTATTTTCCACAAAGCCAACTTTCTCTTCTGGGGGTTTCCTATGGGAAGGGCTGATGGAGTTTGCAGTTTGACACTCAGTCACCAGTCCCTGCAAGTGTGTGACCTCTTGCAACACTGGTACTCTCCAGACTGCCAGTGATACCCACACTTCCTTAGGTGATGAGCGAAGTACCTTTCCTTTGAGTTACTGGTTTGCCTTTAATGACAGTTATATTGCTGTATGGAAACTAAAGGTTCTCCTCTGTAGATACAAACCCAGCTTTATTTCCATTGCAGTGAATGATAGGCAGTTGTAATTAAATGATTCTGAGATAAGTGCAGTGTAGTGGTTGGCTCTTCCTTCATTTTCTGCTCTGAAGATTTTGCTTGCTGCCTTGACTGACTGCATTTTTGCTGATATCAACCATGTCTTTTCAGTAAAATAAACTTTCCTTGGGCTTCAGCAGTGCTTAAAGAATATTGCAGTGTCGGGAGAGGGAGTGGGATTAAGAGAATGGCAAATGAGGAGGTGTCTGATCTTAAAAAAGTTGTTACTTCAACTCAGTGCATCTGAATGAGTATCTGAAGAAATTCTACGCTGAATCAAAATGCTGGCTGCCAGAGTTTGCAGGTGTGGATGATTGGCTTCTCCTTGCAGGGAGGAGGCTGGAGAGACCAGGGGTACCTCGCTGAGGGATGGATTCTGTACCTCCTGCAGCCCAAGCAAAGTGCATTTCCTGGTGTTTCTTACGGGGATTTAATGCTGCCTATCTCAGAACAGCTTGGAACAACAAGGCCTTTTTTCTTTCCTGCCTTAGAAACAAGGCTTCCAACGGGGATTTCCGGAAGGAGCACCGGGAGAGGAGTCGCAGCCCCATTGAGAGGGCAGCTGCCCCGACAATGAGCCTTCATGCCAATCACATGTACACCTCAATCCCAAGCTTGAGCATGGATCAACCTCTAGCACTGACCAAAACCAGCATGGATGCAACCAGGACAGTGGGTATCACACCAACACTGACTTCTGTGGAACGGCAGCAGGTATGGGCTGGCAGGATCTGTGTGGGGTGGAGTGCTGGCTGTGGACACAGCGAGGACTCCCAGGTGTAAGCAGAACATTTTGTGAATTACAATAGGTAGGAGATACTATTCCTCAGGCAAAATATTTTTTTAAAAACACACAATGAATATCACAGGTGATCATGTTTAATGCGAATATATCACTGATACTAAATGTATCTGTCACAGATTTCTTGGACTCTCTGCTTTCCCTGACGTGTGTGTTTTAATTGGGAATGCAAAGTGTGAGGTTCAGTGAAGCCCCCATTAACTGCTAGGGAGTGACTGATGCAATTTCCAGGTAGAGGGTATCATCTGTGCCCCTCTTGGTGATCCATGTGTGCTTCCCTCCTCTCTGTCCCGGGTCTCTCCCATCAGGACTAATGAAAAATGGGTGCAGGACAAAAAGAGCTTAAGGGAAAATTTTGCACTGAATGTTCCAGGTGAAAGAAGCTGGAATGAGCTTAATTGTTTTAGCTAGCCAAAAGCTGCATTGTTCAGAGCAATGTTGTGCCATAATGACTTTTCCTAAAGCCAAGTAATTATTTTTAATTATTTTATACTTTATTTCCATATGCTGGAGTGGTTGTTGGAGGGGTTTTTTGTTGGCTGGTTGTTTTTTGACTTTCTTGCACGTTGCACTTGTTTTGCTTCAGAAGTGCTGACTGTGAGCCTGTGCAGGTTCCACAGGAACAGTTAAGTGTCAGACTCATTCAATCCCTCTTACAAGTGGAGAGACAAAGCAAGAGAATTGAGTTGTGATGAGCTGCAGCACTGAGAAATGAAACTGGCTCATGTACCCAAATCCATCCTTCCTTCCTTCCCCCCTACAGTGATGCCCTGCAAAGGGGGAACACTTGGAGTAGATGGTGTTTCACATGCTTTTCACTGGAGCCATCAACTTCCCATCCACTGCAGATTTCTGTGTGGGTTGGCTGTGTACACAAGTCCCTTACATTTTGCTATGCCAAACCCCCTGACTTTGCACTGCTGCTCTCTCACACCCCTTAGCAGTAGCTTGCAGAGCTGTTGTTCAGTTCTCTTCGTTATCAGTGATGACAGAGGAGGAAGGGACAGGCTCCAGTGACAACACTGGTGCCCTTTGACAGCATTACTGCTGTGTCCGTGCTCAGCAACTGCACCACTGACACTCTATCTGACTTGGGCTGATTCCTGCTGCCCAGTACTGGATTCCTCCCTCCTGTTATCTTTGATGGTTTGAATTAGATTACAATAATTTTTCTTGGGAAAATAGGATGTTGAGGTAAGACCTTGCTAAGATCACAGAATACAAATCATACAAAATAAAAAGTCTAGTGATAAAAAGAAACCTTAGGTTGATGATTCATTGTTTGGTTTTGTGCCTTTTTTTTTTAACCTTAACGTCTTGAATGGGATTTCATCTTATCTGTTTCTAATAAACAGGTGGGGAAAAATTTCCTTCTTATTTTCAGCAGGACAGGGTTATTCTGTATTCTGTTGTACTCATTGCTACTAAATTCTCTATTTATTTTCAGTATTTTCATACGAGTGTCTGTATTCTGCTGTGTGCTCTGTACACACACACAGTCATAGCAGGGGACTCTGTAAGATGCCTTATCCTGCATCTCGGATCCTTCATAGTGTTGGCACATGAATTCCTGAGACATTATTACCTGTCTCTCTCTACTTCCCACCTCTTGCATGTCCAAAATACTCTTTTGAAAAGATTAGGATACATACCCTTCTCAAAAAACACTTTGAAGAGTGTTGGTCTTGGTCATCTTGGTCCCTATAGAAAATAAATACTTCCACATGTGAAATGCTTACAAAAAAATCAAATACTTCCTTTTTTTTCTTTATTTACTTTTTTTTACTTTGTTGTCAGTGCAGTGAGATGTAGCTAGCTTGTTGTGTAAAATTCCCGTTGTGTCCTGCCAGATGGTGTTAAACCTCCCTGAAAAGCTCAGCTCTTTTACTTTACAGGTCTTGCTCTTTACTGGTAAGAGCAAGACTTTACTGGTCTTTCTCTTACTCTACCTAAAGTACCACCAAACAAGGAAAATTCCCTCCTTCCCCACTGCCCTTGTATGGGGGTAATGCAGTGATTTTTGTGGGTTTGCTTCACAGATTTGTAAAATGGACAAGATGTTAAATTACATCAGTTCTATTAATTTTTTAAAAGCTTAACAATTAACTTGCATTGAGTATAATGGACTCTTTGTATCAGAAAATATACCAAAGATGCAAAGTGAATCTATTCCAATACCTGTGTTCTTTCCCTTCAGCCACCTGGAGAAACTGGGACATTTCTTTTCCCAAGGCCTTGTGTCAATGTAACATTTACATAGTAAACAACTATAAAAAGAGTATTTTATGTTTACACTGTGTACGAAGTATAGATGGCAGAGCTATGATAATGTAATATAGATTTGGGAGAATTTACATGTGTTAAGAATGAAAAAAGATGATGTTAATTAAGTAGTGCTGGAAAGCAGATTAATTACAACTGGAAAGTACTTGTGGTCAAGACTGGCTCAGGAGCTCTTCATATTACATATTTTGTGAGCTTACTGCATTGTGTCTGCAATATGGAATACAGAATTAGAGCTAGGAAAACTCAACTTCTGAATGAAAAATGGTAACACCAAGATGACAAATACCTGTAAAATCTGCAAAGCCCTTCTTAGTCCTGGAATGACACAGATGTGTGGCCATAGGATGAAACAAACATTTGGTGTGTTGACATTTAGTGCTGCATATGGAATGTCTGTGAGGTTGAAACAGTTACTGTAAAATCATTTTAAAGCTTGTAAATGATTTGCTTTCACACTGCCCTTTTTCTGTGTGGCTGTTCAGCATTTAAATTCCAAAATTCCACCATTATGGAAATAAAGTGTGGAATTTTTTTTTTTTTTTTAAAGCTGAATATTTGGGGGTTTAATGTGCTTTGTTGAATTGGATAGTTCGTGGGTTTAGTTGGTGCTACTGTGGCGGGGGCTGATTGCTGGAGTGAGTGACAGCTTTCCTCCCTGTTCCCCCCAGAACCGTCCCTCTGTCATCACCTGTGCTTCTGCCAACAACCGAAACTGCAACCTCTCCCACTGCCCCATCGCCCACAGCGGCTGCGGGTCCGGGCCTGCCTACAGGAGACCCTCCAGCAGTAAGTGACATCTCCAAACTACCCACGGCCTCACCAGAATTCCAGGAGACCAGAATGGTCTCACTAACCTTAGCTGTGCAGGCACTGATGTATTAACAGTAATAAAAAGAGGTGAAACAGTGGACACCTCTTTGTATCCCTGCTCCCTGGACATGCACTTTCTATCCATCAATCCTGTGCCACTGAAGAAAGTACCAGTTCAAAGTAAGGGGGGAGAGAGGTGCTCTTTCTTCTTGTTTTGAAAAGCTGCTTTAAAAAAACCAAACACTCCACACAGACAAATAAGTCATTATGCTTATTTTAGTCCATCTGACAAACAGCAGCCAGGGCCAGCAGATCCAACCATGGAACCATATTCCAGGAGCTGTAGTTTCCCCAGTCTTTCAATAGCCAGTAAACTCTTACTATTCAGCTGCAGTCGCAAAAATCTTTCCTGCAGCTACAAATACCCTTCCAAAGCCCATTTCCTCCACCCAGCTCTGCATGGATAACACAAAAACCTTTGGAGGGCAGTTGCTACAGCAACCCAAGCAGGAAGTTTTAACTTTCTGCCTTCTGTGCAATTAGTACTTCTCATGAAATCTGTTCAGGCGATACTTGCTGGGAAACATGGGGCTGTTTCTGTTCACTCTCTCCCACTGCATAGTGGGAAAGTCCAGGGGAAGCACAGTCCTTTCATTTCAAGTCCTTTACCTGCTGAGGCAGAGCTTTAACACACAGCATTCCTGAAAGGTCATGGCAGTGCAGCTTTGTCAACCTGAACGAGTCCATGGAACAATTACCAGTGTGATGTACACAGGAACCTGGAAGTCCATAGTGGGGCATTAGTATTATTAGTAGCAGTATTTTTTTGATTTTGTAAAGCTCAGTGTATTGTTGATAACTAGATTTAGAAGCTGAAGTGTAAATTAGAATTAGAGGCTGAAGGAGACTGTTAGACTTTTGACCAAATCAGTCAATAGGGACCTCAGCTGTTACAAGTTTTCGCAGAAACTGGTGTTACAGGTCTCAGGAGAGCTGCAGGAGACCCCAGCTGCACTTACATGGGCTTGGGAAGAAGGGTAAATGTTTCCAGAAAAGATTTGTCCCCTGTCAGGTGAAGAGGTTTATGCATGACACTCACGTTTATTTTGGGATCAATCAAGCCTTGCTGCAGCACAGATGCCAGTGCCATGTATCCTGACAGTTCCAAGTGCTTTCTGAAAGATAGTTCTCATTTAGACACACAGAGACTGTTTCTAAAATGTAAAACTGCAGCTCTCTCATCTTTAGTCCGAGGAATTTCTGTACAAAACCTGTCTTTTCAGGTTCTTTGTTCCTTTTTTAGTAGTATTACATCAGTTTAATGCACCCAGTGCAAAGATAATGATTTCATTTAGTTTCCTGACTGCTCTGAGCACAAGTGTATGAAGTAAGATGAAACCCTGAGGTCAGCTCTTGGCATGTAATTTAGAATGAGGGCTCCTCACACCTGACTGGGACCTGATTTTAAAGAACCATTTACATCTTCAGTTCTGTTTAAGCCTAAATATAAGTTCTGTGTTACTGTTTGGGGAGAGGGTTTCCATAGAACTGGGGCTGTAACTATTAGTAGGCTGAGGGAGAATGTAATTATATATAAAATGCTCACCTGTTGCAGGTCACAGAAATGCAAAAATACTTAACTCCATTTTTACTTTTTTTCATTTTCATTTCTTCTTCCCCACCCCATTCAGTAACAGTCCTCTAATGATGTAAGGAAGCTTGGCTTTGTGCTGAGACAGGGGCTTTTCATAAGGGCTTGCAGTGACAGGACAAGTGGCCTTAAGTTAAAGGAGGGTAGATTTAGGTTGGATATTGGAAAGAAATTCTTCCCTGTGAGGGTGGGCAGGCCCTGGCACAGGTTGCCCAGAGCAGCTGTGGCTGCCCCATCCCTGGAAGTGTCCAAGGCCAGGTTGGAGGGGGCTTGGAGCAACCTGGGATGGTGGATGGTGTCCCTGCCCATGGCAGGGGGTGGAATGGGATTGTCTTGAAGGTCTCTCCCTACCCAAACCATTCTGTGTTTTGTGACAGAAAACAGGAGAAAATGTGGGTTGTGGATCCAGCCCTTGGTCCAGGGTTCTAACACGTCCTGTGCCTCCTTTCCCCACAGCCACCACTGCCTGTGACCCAGTGGTGGAGGAGCACTTCCGCAGGAGCCTCGGCAAGAACTACAAGGAGCCTGAGCCAGTGGCAAACTCGGTGTCCATCACGGGCTCGGTGGACGACCACTTTGCCAAGGCGCTGGGGGACACATGGCTGCAGATCAAGGCTGCCAAGGACGGCGTCTCCAGCAGCCCCGAGTCGGCGTCGCGGCGGGGCCAGTCTTCCCCTTCCTCCCACATGGTCAATCACAATCACTCACCCTCCGTGGTCTCCTGAGGAGAGGACCGTTCCCTTTGTCAGTTTGCATGGTTTGACTGAGCTTTGAACAGGGCTTAGATAGTGTTGGGGGAGGAGAAGTTAGTTTTCAACACGTTTTTGTGTACTCACTTTTTTTTTGTGAAAGGGTGCCCTTAAAGATGATAGCAGGAACTATTTCATAAAGATTCATATGATGTAGCATCCTTTTTTCCTGCCTCAATTACCAAAGAAACCTCTGATGCAAATCTGCTGCCCCTTAAGAAAATAATGCACGCTAATCCACAAAAGCCATTACACTTAGTTGGTTGACCCAAGTCCTTTTTGCTTTTCTTAGCTTCTTGAGACTAGAATTTGTCTGGTTTGCTTACATTGCTTTTTTTTTTTTTTTTTTTTCCCTCTGTGAAGTAATTTTGTATGTATATACTTGAAAAGAACTGTTATGTATGATTTGCACTATTGGAGGAGGACTGAAGTTGCACAGCAACTTTCTGGAAGAGGCTAATATTCTGAGGGCAAACTGCTGAAGAAAGGGTTTAAGGATGACATTTCTATCAGTTTGATTTTTCTTAAAGCAAAACAGCTTTGGAAGGGGAAGTCTCATACAGGTTATAGGTCTTTCTCTCTTTAGATATCAGGTGCTTAGTGCTTGCAACTGGACTGCATAATTACAGAACACGGGCATTTTTTCCTAAACACTGCAGTTTGTTAGACTAGAGCTGAGGTTGGAGGGTTCCATAGTGCTTAACGATGCATGTTTTATGAAAAATAGCTGGTATCTATTAATGTATAGACAGTAAGAATCATAATACCTATTAGCTTTTCTTCAGAATTAGTTTATTTTTGTCAGTAACAATCCTAAATATACTTACTGCTGGTACAGTTGTACTCTATGGTATTTGTATTTGATATTCACTTTAGTAGCAGCCAGCGTCGACGGCAGCCTCAGGACAGGCCTCGTGCCACCCCTGGAGCTGGTGGCTGCTGGCACAGCATGCTGAGCTCTGCGCAGGTCCAGCGACCCTTCCTGTCTGCAGCTCTGCTGCTTCACAGGGATTTGCTTCCTAAAACCCAGTCTGTGTAATCTACTCTTAACTAGCTGCAGGAACTGCTACTGTTACGGATCTTGGCTGGACAACAGATTGTTAAGTTTGTGACATACGATCTTTCCTTTTGTCTTTTTTTTTTCTTTTTCTTAAGCCTATTCCTAAACCAATGCCAAGTTGCAGCAAACATTCCTCCAGTAGAGACTTTATACAGGTATTACTGCATTTATTATCATTTGCTATATTAATAGCTACTAACTAGAAATTAGGCATGAAACCACAGATGTGCTAGTGCTAAGAGCTTCTCTTTTTCTTGTTAAGTGTAACTACTCTCCCCTGTACATTCCATCTTCCCAATACAGTTGCAACTAGGGCTTTTTTTTTATGCTGGGTTACCTGAAACGATTGGTTCAGTGTAGAAAGTGAGAACTAGTTGGAAGATGAACTACACGTGATGTATTATGGACTGTGTTACAGTATTGGGTCCACTGTGGCTTTTATTTTATGCCTTTTTTTTTTTTTTTTAAAGTTAAGCTATTTAATTCGGAAAGGGTGCAGGGTAGAAAGAGATCAGGAGATTGGCTCTTACTCTTGGTGAGAAGGTGGCTGCTCAATTTTCTTTAAAAAAAATAGAAAAATAAAAAAAAAACAAACCCAACACCTAAGCCCCCAGTTTTACACATTTCACTACCATCTTACTGGGTAGTCAACGCTTCCTTGCTTTGGCATTCAGTACCCTACTCTCTGTAGGAAGATTGTTAAAAGAACACTTTTTTATATAGGTAACTTTAAGACCATCGTTACGCTGTGCGTAAAGAATGTACAGAGAAATTTGTAGGTATTTTTTGAGGAACAATTAATTTGTTAATGATATGTAGCTATTTAATTTTTCCCTTTCCTTTATTGTAATCATTCTTTTTTTTTTTTTTTTTTTTTGGTTGGAGAAAAAAGTTGATCTTTTTTTTTGTTGTAGATTTGTCTGTAATACAGTAAAAGTGCAGGAACACAGTTATTCTATGAGGACACTGCATTAGCATTAATAGCCACTCATTTGTTATTGCTAGAGGCTACTGAGCAGTATAACAGTCAATACTAATACTGTAGATGGACTCTGTGGAAAATGTGACTCCTATATTTCTTTGTAAACACAAGTATGATAATGTTTTTAAAGCTAATATTTTCAATAATAGCTGTTTTACAAGGTTACATTTACTTATCTGAGATAGGTAAATGGATTTGAGGGCAATAAGGATTTAATGTGCTATGTCCAGTAAAACATATATTATTGGACACAACAATGTCATGAAAGCCAAAGGGTTGGGGGGAGGTGGAAGGACACTAAACTGAACTCACCATCATGAGACGTGGTGAAGTTTCTTCACAGAGCCAGGTTATCTACAGTTCAGTTTAAACGATTCTCTTTGTGTTTGTAAATCTGTAATATACCATTCTTTTGTGGCCTTGTTTCACCTGGAAAAAAAAAAAAAAGGTTTGGCAGGCCATCTTTTTTTTTTGTACTTAAAAGTAGCCTTAAAGAACAATAAAGTGCTCTTAAATCACAGATGTGTTTCTGTGCCTCTGTATTGCCTGGGAAGAGAGGAAATTGGTGTCTGTGCCTCTGGAGCTGGAAGCAGAAACACCTCTGGTCATGTCCTGGTCTCCTTCCAGTGAACCCTCCTTGTTTAGGACTGTGACCCCCCCAAAGAGGCTGCCACAGCCTCACCTGAGCTTGGCGGGGAGGGGTCCCTATGAGACTTAGCCAAGAAAATAAAATCTTTTCAGCAACAAAAAGAATCTGTTGCTGCCCTGGCACCCATGCTGGGCCTAGAGAAGCTCACCAGCAGCTGCTCCTGAACAGGGACTGGGTTTGAAAACACCAGCTGGTTCTGCATTTCTGCCCCATTCATTAAAAGACTAATGTCTCAATTTTCTGCCATTTCATTTGTCCCTCAACTTCTTCAAGTGTTACCTAGAGAACAGGGAGAAGACAAGTGCATTTTAAATGTCAACATCCACCATCTTGTGTTGCAGGTAAGGTGCATTCCAGTGGCAGATCATTCATGCATCAACTGAAGTTAAAAACAAGTGTTCTAATTACCTGAGTTTGAGAAAGCTCGATGAGCCAGGCAAGAGCCTGCAGAGGGCTTTTCAACACTGAATGCATGAAAGGGGCTTCCTAAATTAAAAAGTAACAAGACAAAGTTCCTGTTTGAGCAGTGGGGACTGAAAGGTTTGGAAACACAGCAAGCCTGGCATGGCTGTCCAATGGCTGGGCTTGGGGTGGGGGAGATTCCATGACACCACTTCCAGAACGATTTGTTTAACACATCTGAAACACATCCCTCTTGTGGAAAGAGGCCTAAACCCATGTGAGGGTGTGTGGGAGGGAGGCCAAGGACAACACGCCCCACAAGCCTCACAGTCTGCTTTCCAAGGGAAGCTGGTTTCCTTTCAGGAAAAACTCATCCCTGCACCAAAGTTTTGGGGGGCCCATGAGACAAGCCAAGCAGCATCACTATTTTTCAGTTAGTAACTTACAATGTGTTCCATTTTCTACACGGTAAAAGGAAGAAAACAGTAATTTTTTTTCTACCACATGATATTTCTAATTACTAAGCAGGAATTCGGCACAGGAGGGTGGCACAATGGCCAGGAGAAACTAGGCCATACACACACAACCAGACCATATACACATATTAAGTTCCCCAGTATTTGTAATGGCTCTTTTACAGGAGCTAAATGAGAGGCAACTTCCAGCTGTGCCTTTACAATCTCATCCCTACACATACACATATTTTTGCTAATTTAATTTTAGCCATAATGACCTGACCACAAATGCCCTCAAGACTGAGTTGGGATCTTTGTGCAGTGAGTGCCCTCTCTATGCATTGCAAGATGGATCGGTTGTGAAAATTACCTTTGCATACAAATGTATCCAGAGGTCAGAGATAGCCAGTGCTGGTGTGACCCAGCAGTGGTACAACAGAACATAATCACGTGTATACCATACACATGAGTACGGTGTCTCTGTGTCCTCAGTGAGTGGTGTCACGGATAAGTGAGTGACCACTGACCTATCCAAGGACTGGGCTTGCCCAGCAGGGACCTTACACAATGTTTATGTCCTTTAAAACCACACAGAGCAGCAAAGGGAGTTTATGGATGGTACCACAGTCAGAGCTGCTCCCGCTGGGGTCTGCACTGGATGAGGGCACTGCAGAGGCAGATGGCTGCAGAGAGTTCAGCAGGGAATTGCTGCAGCTGCTCCTAAATCAGCTGCACTTATCCCAGGATAACCAACCGTCAGATTTCACACGGGCACATGCACAGAGCTCGCAGCTGTAACCAGCTCACCATCAGGGACTGGGGCTGTAACTGCACCAGGGAGAAGCTGCTTCCCAAATCACAGCTGAACTGTCACTGCATGGGGGAACACTCACAGGGTGAGGGACTGCTGGGGGTGGGAACAGCTGTTCCAGTGAGGCCAAATCAGCCTTTGTGCAGTGGCAGGATGGGGAGCACTCATTGCTCAGGCTGCTCTAACTCCTGACGTGTGGAAGACACGATCCATGGGGCTGTGAATGAAGACTTCTCCAGTATCACACACTGAGCAAGCGGGTCAAGTTGCTTAATGTGGTAGCCTGGCAAAACACATCCCAAGTATTTTCAGTGTTATTTGAGCAAGAGCTGCACTCACCAGAACTGGCTCTCTTAGGCTTGGCTGAGGGGAACGTTCACACTATCTTTAGATCCTTCTTGAGGAACAGTGAAATAGGAAACCACTTTGCATCTCCCTGTCTCATCTGGCGTGGGTACAGACCCGAGTACATACACACCGTGGCTCCAGCTCTCTTCCCTTAGCAGAGAGCTTTTTCACAGCTGGATTATGTGGTGTATTGAAACACATTTTATCCCTGAAGGGCTCATGATAGAAACTATACTAATTTAATAATTTTTAACCTCTCCTTCCATGGGAACATTCTACCCCTCTCTATGTAACAGCTTTCTCAAGTGCATTTCCTGGGTATAAGGCAGCCGAGAGACAATTTTTGTTCACCTGCAGTTACAGACAGCCCCACAGCAGCTGCCTTGCTCTCCAGACAAAGCTCTCCTGAGCTCCCCTGTCCCACACATAAGACAACAGCGCTACATGTCTCCAGAGGTGGATGAGGAGGGGAACCACCTGCTCCACTGAGACCAGCACAAAGTCCATACAGGGTTTACATTTAACATGGACAACACCCAGCTCAAAGAGAAATGAGAGCTCTCCAGGTACACCCCTCTGCAACGTACCCACCCTGCAGAGACAGTGGGACCAGGGCCAAACACACCAAAAACCAGACTGCTCCCAGTACAGGCTCCTCCTGTGTTGCTTCTTCCTCTGGTGCTCAGGGTGGATGGTGTCCTGCTGAAAGGCCTCCATCCCCCCTCCCACATCCACCAGGAAGAAAATCTCATATTCTCCTTTGTGACACAATCAGGAGCCCAATTCATCAGACTAGAGGTTTACAGCTGCTAACTCTGTATCGCTTCAGCATCGTACCCAGCGACATTCCTGCCTGCTGAGAATGGCTGGCATTAGTCTTACATAGACATCCATTGGCATGCATTTATATTGTAACAGAGCTGCAAAAAGCAGAATTTCTTTTTCCATAGGCTAATTTTACTTAGTGACAAAGCAGTTACTGACTTCCAGCAAGAGCTACTTCAGTCACATGAGACTCTTTCAATCTTTCTTGCTTGTAGCCCTGCCAGTTTCACTGCTCACTGTTGCACTGTTCAGTCTAATTTTACATTTTATTTTGCTAAGCAACAACTTCCTTAAATGCCAAGGAGAACATCTGTCTTCTCTCCATCACAAAGAGACACAAAGGCATCTGTCAGCACAAAGCTGTGTCAGCCAAATGCCTGCCGTGTTTAATAGTCAGAAAGCTGCTTATCTTAAAACTGTTTACTCCATTTGGAGAAATACACTGCACCCAGAAATCCTTCTGAGAGTGTGTGCTATCATGGGGAATCGAGGCTACTTCTTTAATCCAGGAAAACATAAAGCTCCAATCTCCTGCTTCCCGAAGTAGTAAAATAATGATTTTTTTTTTTTTTTTCTTTCAAATTATTCAACTAGTTTTAAAAAAATTTCTCAGCCTAAACCCAAACCTTTTCACTGGCACACAGTAGGATTCTTTTTTTTTTTTTTTTTTTTTTTTTTTTTTTTTTTTTTTTTTTTTTTTTTTTTTTTTTTAGGGAGAAAGAGAGATGAAAATAATGGAGAGAAGTAACAATACATACAGGTCAAAATGAGGGCCTTTCTTTTTTCTTTTCAAGTGACAAGTTCTTGAGCCAGAACTACAGAAGATCTCAGCTTATTAACTTCACCAGAAGAAAGTGTGTGTGTTCAAAAGCACCAGAAGTAACACAGCACTGTTATGGGGCTTAGGGCAGCAGCAAAGTCTTTTCTCTTACTTTCCCTGATGTACCCTGAGTTCACTTGGTTTTACTTTTATCCATCACACATTTTCTCAGGGTGTGAGTAGTTACTGACATTGTTCCAGCTGCTCCAGTTTGTTCTGCTTTATATACTGATAAATAATTTCCTCTCAAGCAGGCAAGAAAGGTGAAAACCTTCTGCCACCAATCTGCCCCTTTCTACCAATGAAAATGCTGGAAAGAAACTAATGGGAACAGATACCTAATTGAAGAAGACAATAATTTCATTATTTAGAGTTGCTAAAAATAAAGTCATCCTCTGCTGTGAAGGTCTTTTTTACCTCAGTGACAATCTTTGGCCACTTGTTTTTAAGTCTCTCCTTCCCAGCAGCTCTCACACCTCCCCCCATGAACCAGAAAATCAAGATTAAAAGAAGTAATTTCTTAACCTGCAGGGCTAATTAATGAAGTAACAACAATGACCAGTAAACCTAGATCTCAAAAAGTAAGCAATATTCTCATTTTGACCCCCTAAACACATAGGTATATAATTAACCTTTTGCTTTGAGAAAACCCTGATGACACATCAGGAAAGCAGAATTAGCTAGTCTAATTCTGGAAGGTAATATCTAAAAGCAAGCAAGACATTTTCTTTATTATAATAAAGATGTGGCTGAATGAATATGGGCTAAGTACTGGCTTCAGAATGTTCAACCACAGAAATATAAAATGTACTTCAGTTTTTAAAGACGTTGCCTAAATTGTACTGTTTCAAAGCTTTGTTTTGCACCCTTCCTCTCTCAGTTCATGCCTTGCTAATTCAGCTTCCATCTTTCCTGGTCTGTCCAGTGTAAAGAGAGAGCTCAAATGCAGAGCTTTCAAGTGGAGAAATGAAGAAAAACCCACCAAAGCCACCACCCACAGAGCATGGTGGGATTCCAGGGCTCTTGGTTGAAAGATTTTTAACAGATTTCCTCACAACAAAAAAAAATGCTTTTGTTGCTGCCAGGCTTACAAACATAGCCTGTAATACGGGACAGGCTCTGACCTTTCAGGATGATGCAAAATCAGCAGCAGTAAATCAAATGGTGACTTTGCTGACATGTCTGTAGCTTTTAGTGATTAATCCAACATATCAACAATTTCTACTTGGAAATACAGGAAAGGGGAATGTGGGATTCTCCTCCTGCTCTATCCTGGTACAGATGAACTCTGGATGCAGTTATGGTTCTACCAATTTTCACAGGAAATGTGAAAAATGCTTGGGCAAGGGCAGTCAATAAAGTCAATAGAGATCCACCTGTAATAGATCATTAAAAAATGAGGAGCTAATGAAGGCAAGAGGAAATATTCTCTTATTTATATAAAAAGTTTGTTCCTTTTAACAGTTGCCCCATGACAGATCCCATCTTCTCTCCATTCTTTCCTTCTGTGACACACTCCCCAAGCAAGTTAGATGCATTTTCCCCCAAGAGAAAAGTCAGTGTCAGCAGCAAAGCTAAGTTAGCTTACACATCTCTCTCTGTAGCTCCTGCAGGACCCTTCCCTTTCTGCCATGACACAACCATTCCAGCTCTCAGCCTCCCACACATCCCTCCTGCCTGTGCAAAGTTGCAGTAACTGGGCAGAAAGTGCCTAAAATTGATCACTTGCCAGTGACTAGAAAAGTAAAATCTTCCCAAGGCTCCACAATCTGCAACTGAACACATAGTTCTTTGAACTGGCTTCTCTAAATTAGAAAATAAGCTCTTCCCTTGAGCTATTGATGGCACAGAAATCTATATTCAAGGTGCTGATTTCCATAGCTCAACAGAAAGAAAACTGAGGGTATCCAACCTCATGAGTGCCCAGATTGTCCCATGTGATGCTGGGGACAGAGGCAAGGAAGTGTCACAGCTGCCAGGATGGGATCCTGCTGCTGGAGCATCAACAGCATCTGGATTTTGGCACTTCTTTATGCTACTCCCCAGACATTCAAAAATTGGTTTTCTGCCTTTCCACCAAGGAATAGATGCAGACAAAAATCTCAACTGCTCTGTGGCTGTTTGCCCTGAACAGACACCCAGCCACAACAACATAAGAGTGCTGCAGTGCCTGGAGAGTCTTCTCTGCCATCAGTTATTTTGACTTCTATGAACAACTGTAAGGTGGTAACACTGATATCTCACCACAACTGTGTTATGCATTCACAGGCCTCAGAAAATATTTCACTTGAATTTTTCAGAAGCAAAATTAAAATCAGGTTATTATAAACAATGACATTTGGAATTAATTCTGTCCTTGAGCCACTTAGCTTCACGTTTTCATCTCTTTTTTATACAGCCACAAAACAGATGTGTTCATTTTTAAAGTAAAGAAAAAAGAAAACAGACTCTTGGGAGCTGATGGAACATAAAACAACAAAACCCCAGTGCTGGGAGACCAGCAACATTTTGAGAGTTGTGAAATCTGCCCTACTAGGCAGACTGATGAAAAGCAAAGATTCTTTCCTCAGGAAACCTCCACTGCTTAACTCTGCAGCCATGATGTGGGAATTAGCTACACTATAACCTCAAAGCAAAACACTGCTTGAAATTCACACAGGATGGTGTTTAGGGAGCAAAGGGATTGTTCACTGAGGTACAAGATCACATCATGAAGCTTCTGTATATATATTTATTTATTTTGCTTGTGGGTGAGAAGTCTTCTTAAGCAAGTCTATTGGTCTAATTGCTCTGTAGGGACAAATTCAGAACAACATTCTTCTCCTTCCTGAGAGCACTAGAGAAGTTGGGTGACAAAAAGAAGTAGTACTTAATTTCTGTGAAATCTGGCTGGGTAACCTACATTGCCTGTGATCCTTTGAAACCTCACAGCTACAGCAACCCACAGTACTGTGGAAGGCCCACAATAGAATAAATTGGTTGTAAGTCCAGGAGAACTCCCCATAGATAGACAGGCCCTGGCCAGAGAAAAGGACGTGCCAAGATCTGTCAGCAGCCAAGGAGCAGAACTGAAGGTCTCAGGAGGAATGTCAGCTACTCCAGACCAATGTCAGCTGCTCCAGACCAATGACAACACCTCTGATGGGAAAGCTCCTAAACTGAGGCAGCCTTGGCCCATTTTTCCTGAAGCCTTACACAAGAAGCCAGTCTCTATACAGTGTCTTTCCTGGTTCTCATCCAGGTTCCTCTTCTTCTGCCCCTTCATATCTCCCATCTAGAACTGGAACAAAAAAGGAAATAAAAACATTAGTATGGTAGGACAAAAGAATTGCTGAAGTTTCATTACAGCAAAGATTTGGGGCAATGGGAGAGGATTTCAAAGGATTTCAGTTCATTTTGTTCTTCTCTCATAATGGAAGTTTTGGACTTTTTTTAGTGAAAAGTTTAACTGGAGAAAACAACCAATGACAACACTGTGAAAGGTTTACAAAACACAAAGATGTCACTAACACCACAAATTACAGGTCATGGCAACTTACACTTTGTACTTAATTCATGAACACTCCTCCCAAGTTCATTCAGGAAATGAACAAAGAAGAGTTTTTTTCTCCTCTGAAGTACATTTATCATATATGGTCAGAACTAATCAATAAATGTTTGTTAAATAAGAAAATTTCAAAAACTCAAGTCCAATTCTTATTTGCTTCTTAATTCTGTTGCACTAAAGTCAATGCACACCTTCCTTTCGTAAATGGATCCAAACCTCTTGTTTCTGGGGATAGAAACTTTAAATGTCAGTTCAGGCAGTGTTATCTGCAGCCACTCTCAGACTGGGTTGCTGAGCTCTATTACTCCACTTCCAACTGTGCTAACCCAAGCTGACTGTGGATCTCAATCCCTCTGGGAGTAGCGTGCACTTACTGTGAGACAAAGTCAAGCTTCTGGCAGGGAGATTGGTAAGAAACATCACAAGATTGGTAACAAACACCACAAGCCTCAAACACAAGTCCCAGTCCCCATTGCTGGTGAGCACTTTGTCCAGTACATCCTGACAAGGAAGTGCAAAACTGAAACAACAAGCAGATTAAAATTTAGTAACAGATTTATTTAATCCTCTTTTACACACATAAGTTTTAGAAATACATGCTTAATGTAAGATTGTCTTTACATTCCCAAACAGATTCCTTTTAGAATTCTGAAACCCAGTTTAAGACATCATCAACGTCTGGCTCAGAGCATCCAAATTTGGGCATCCAAAAATTGACACAAGTGAATTCCACTAACCTGAACAACTTATCCAAACTCAATTAAAAGGCATTAATAGACAATGTCAGAAGTGAGACAGAGCTTTATCACCTCTAGCACCTGTACTATTCTCTTGCCCAGCTGACTCCATGGAGATTGGTCTCGCTGCACCAGACCCTTTACTCAGCAAGAGTCTCTACTGAACTGACTCAGACTGGGCTTTTCTTTGGCCTCACTGGAGGTCTGGGGTACAGGGATCCATTTGCCCATGGATATGACTATTACCCAAACCGTGAAAGCTTCAACAGTAACACTTTGGCTTAGAAAATTTCTGAAGCCACAACCATCTACAACTACATCAACAAAATAAATTAAACCCAGGATTTTGGTCATATTCTGAATCATGTTCTGCTGCACGTCCCCGTGGCATCTGTATCAGCCCCTCCTGACACACAAGTGACATTTGAGTCACGCTCTTTTCCAGTATCTCAGATCAACAGGTACGTTGTTGTTCTCTGTTCCCACATGACCTTTAAGCATTGGATATCTTGAAGTTATCTATCTGAATCTCTTAATGACATTTCCAAATACTACCAACAGGAAACTAAATTAAGTAACGGGTATCATAATTTTTGGAAATGAAACTAGACTATGCCCAGCCCCAGGGCAACACTGGACACATACCAGATGACTCGTTCTCTTCCTCCCTTGAAAATCAGTGGTTAAAAGAAGTCTAAGTTTGTAGTATTTGACGGCTAAACTCAACTGAGTTCCTGTTCAACACAACAGAGTTAGCAAGTGATTGAGTGCCCCAGCCCAGGATTTTGGAAAGCAGTAGCCATGTGAGGGTACCACGGGGTTGGAGAGTGTGATCAAGCATCAGCTGCTCCACCATGGCTCGTGGGGCAGGAGCATTACAGCTCCCTCATCCTAACTACTGCCCCAAGGAAAAACACAAATAGTGTTCAACTACATGCAAGAGGCACGAAATAGCAAATGTTCTAATTAGGGGAAAGCCATCTTCATGTTTGTGTGACCAAATAATTGCAATGTTATCACTCCCAGCTTAGTGCCCATAACGATAAACAACCAGTGCTCCAACAACCACCGGGTCAAACTTGAGTGAGAGTTTTTCGTTAAAAGCATGCACAAAGTAATTTAGAAAATGAAAGACCCAGAGGAAACTCATCAGCAACTCCAGGAAAGTATGATTAAAAAAAAAAATAGAAAGAAAATAAATTATCAGAAAGAAAGTAGAAAGAGATAACAGAACTTTCTTTTAGGACTTGGGTTTAATGTGTCATCTGAAAAATAACTTTAATTACATGGCTCTCAACAGTGCCAAATTTTGACATGGACTGATATCATTAGAAGAAGGACCATTATCGATAGTAGCCACTGACCCCACCTCCCTGATACACGGATGTCCTCTGAGTTTTCCTTTAAGTACAACCACAACAGCACTGCCTACTCAGTGAGGACCCACACGATCCAAGCACAACCAAAGGCCACACCCAAAAGCCTCTGCTGCACAGACGTCTATGGAGTTCCAAAATGCTACTATTTTAAACAAAGGGACAGGGATCCTTTTCACATGACAATAACCAATAAACCAACACTTTTATAGCACGAATACATGACCTAGACAGACATCCAACTCGTCACATTCTTCTGATGACCAGAATTCCTGACATTATTTCTCTCAGCAGTTCCCCAGCCAGGTCCCGCCTTGCAGTGACGTCGCTGGGGCTCGTGGCCAAGGAAACACAACTGCAGGAGCTGCTGTCGCCCCAGCCTTCCTGCTGCCACCCTGACTCCTGCCGGCAGCAGGGACACTCCCCACAGAACCAACACTCACTCCTGCTCCTCCTGGTCCAGCCTTGTACTTATACAGCACTGCCACTGGAAAGAAAACCCTGAAATCTACCCTGAATCTGCTGTGGTGCAGATACACACTTGCTGAGAGACATTAAAACATGTCTTTTGTTTCATTGCTTCCAAAAAAATAATGGAAAAGTATGTTCAGACCATTTCCTCCCCTTGTCTCCACCCCTCCCTAAACCAGGAGTGAATTAAGACTGATTTATAACAACAAAACCTCTATGAAGGCCTAATTACAATTATTTCATTCATAAATAACTGGTATATGAATGCAGATCTCCCGTTTTAAGTAAGCTTAAATACTGGCAATTTCTATGATTCAAAAGGCTAAAACACTTCCAGTATGGTTCCTGGGAATGGCAAGGCTACCTTAAGTAATTAAAACCCCTCATCTCTCCCCCCTCACAAAACAACCCTCAAAGCAAAGCTGTAAGTACCAAAAGCAAAGCCAACAGCCCTGTTTAGGAAACTGGCAATTCAACAGGAGCTGCTGGTGATGTCATGTCATTTATAGGTCGTCTGAGTCACAGGTTCCTGAGGAAGTGGCAACACCTATGGAATTACCGTATAAAAGTCAGACTTGGAAGCATGAAATGAAAATAAAGACACTTACAGACACAGCAAAAACCTCATGTAAAACCCTTCCTACGCTAGAGGTTTCCTTGCCTCTAATTTAAGAGAAATCTGTCATTAGAAATTCATTTGGGTGTTCACTGACAGCCCTCCCTGAGCAGTGAGGACATGAGCACTGGGGGTGGGGGGAAGATACTCACAGGGACAGAAAAAAGCAGAGGGAAAGGACACCAAAAACTGTCAAAACCCAGAGTCCAAATGCACTCAGAGCAGCAGATGTGGAAGCTCTGCAGCTCTTGCTGTCCTCCCCAGCCTATTGACACGATGAGGAAACAATTCCAGCAGCATTTTTCCATGCAGCTTTAGTCCATACTCATTTGATTTAGAAAGCAAAATCATTCCAGCAACAAGGTGCCAGCTTGCATTTCACATGCCCCAGATCCTGCAGCACTGCCTTGCCAGGATGCATCAACTGTAGCTTCTTGAGAGATGAACGTCATTAGAAAATCTTTAAGACCATTAGACCAAAGGAGAAATTAGGGAAAAAATTACTGACCTTCTCTGTAAGAAGGAAACCAGAATAACGTCTCTCCTATTTCTATAGAACATAACATTAGTAATTAATATTAGTAGTGAATTTCATTAACAAATCAAACAATGAATAATTCTGTTGAGATCTAGCAAAAATCAAATGTCCCAGTGCCAAAAAGAAAACTGCAGTTACACACAAGCCTGGATTTTTGGATGCTCAAAAGGGCAACTGAAGCAGCAACTCACAGCCAAGGAACGCAAGAACAGAGAGTAACTGGATGGAAGAGAAGTTACAGGACTGATTTTAAAAAATCATGCTTTACATTTGCAGCAGTACAGTGCTGTGCATATGCTTCTGTCCTTCCCTGTTAGCTTACTAAGATATTTTGTTGACAAGTAATTTAAAAGTTTTAGCATTTGAAATGAAATGAAGGTGTGCATGTGACCTTCAGCTCCAGAGACAGAGCTCACTGTACTTTATAGCAATGTCCTGTATAAATATCCACTGAAAGAACATGAGGAAGCAGGCATTTAGACTGCTACAGGAGAAGGAAGGAGAGTTGTGTCCTCTGTGCTAGCCAGGAAACATAACATGTTTGTTTTTAGAACTCCTGATTGTCCCTTTTAGCCCTAAGCCCAAGGAAGTGCCTGCAAGGAGATTCAATGGCAAGAGAGCACTGGCCTCATTGAACAGAAAGAACCTCTGCCACTTCATTTGCAAAGTTCTGACAATAACTGGTGGGTTTTGAAACTCTTTTCAGAGAATGTCCTAAATAATCCCACTGGATTTGAAAAAAATGTTGTGGTTAAGTCACAACAGGCAGATATTATTATTGAGGGCTGCAATCAGAACTCAAACTTATATAGGGTTGGAGTAGCCATCTGCATACTTATCCTGGGGTGAGATCATTGGCACTGGGGAATTAGGTGAAAAAATTGCTGCCCTAAGACATGGAATACCTTAAGGTACTTATCATCATTGCTACTGGAGCATATTGCTATTAATTCTTTGGGGAGGAGCTTCAGTTCTCCTTCCCTGGGCCAACTTCCTTGGCCAGGTTAAAAATCTTCAAGTGACTCACGCCAGAGACTTCACTGCAACCTGGACAAAATTGCTGGCTGGGGGGAGAATGTGGATTTCTGAATGTCAGCTACTGTACTGAGGAGAAACGAGCACACGCCACAGCCCACTTGGATTATCGTGACGTGACTTGAACACTGCAAAAAACCAGGTTGGAGCAACAGTTTGACCTAGGATAATTGAGAATAAAACTCACAGATATTCTTTGCCAAGTACTGTCAGTAGTAGGGGACAAAACCGTATCAAAAAAAGTGAAATGAGGAAAAAAACCCAGTGTCAACAAACTGTTACAGTTTTGAATTCCAAACCTGTCAAGTGCTGCACAGATAAAGATGTGAACTTTTCAGGAATCATTACACTGGAAAGTTGAAGTGGCAATAGAGAGGGTAAGTCAAACCTAAAGCATTATGTGTGTGATGCCACAGTATTTTTACACACTGTTAAGGTCTGGCAAAGGTCCAGGCAGCTGCAAGGGAAGGAGAGCTGGAACTGAAATGGAACAGGTAGGTAGGTTTTTCATAGGTTATGAATTTACACACTGCCAGACTGGGACAGTCCAAAGTCTTTGTAGTGTAGTATTTCTGTCTTTTAAAGTAGTTAATCTAGGTGCTCTAGAGGGAAAAGGTGCACAACACCCTCTTGAGGGAAAGTTTCATTGTTATGAAACTTAGAATATGCACAAGCACATTATCTGCACTGAAAATTAAATTAAAAAAAAAAAAAAAAAGGAATTAATGAAGCCATGTCAAAAGATTCAGAAGAAAAATAACAGGCTCAAGGTATCTTCCAGACTGTTTCTTAGGAATTCAGACGAAGTTTACCATGTTGCATAAGGAACTATACAAAGTAACCTCATGGATTCTGTCACACCTCTCCGGCACTCTGTAAGAAACACGCAGAGCTGTTCTTGATCACCATTAGAAAAGTTGGTACCAGCAGCTCAGTGACCTCACACATTACTGGCCTTCATGAGAATTCTGCACGGCAAAGTCACATCTCAGAATTCCACTCATTTTATGATGTGGCATAAAAAAGTGGAAGAAAATTCCCCAGGGAGTCGGGAACTGGGTGAACCCTTCATGGCCCAACGTGGTCCCAGAGCAGTGCAATGACAGAGTATGAGCAGTGGGCTTGGCAGTGCTGGGGCAACACTTGGATTTGATGATCTTAAAGATCTTTTCCAACAAATGATTCTATGATTCCATCAGCAATTCCAATTACACTAGTTAACATACATTTAGAAAGAATTTGTTCAGTAAGAGGGAGAAACAAGTACTATGATTCTACAGTGCAAAGTTCAGAAATATATAATATCCATTTCAGTAAAAGTTTTTTATGAGAGCATAAGTGAGAAAGTAAAATAGAGTGCTTATATATGGAAGAATTACTAGATTTTGCTAATAATTCTGGTGTATATATTTGAAGTGAACAGCCAAATTTTATACAAAGAAACAGAATTAGAACCATAGAGTTTTAAGGGAGTTGGAATGGATCTTAAAGATCATCTCACGCACAAGTGCTGTGAGGAGAGGCTGAGGGAGCTGGGGTTTTTCGAGCCTGGAGGAGGCTCAGGGGAGACCTCATCACTCTCTGCAACTCCCTGACAGGAGGTTGTAGCCAGGTGGGGGTTGGTCTCTTCTCCCAGGTAACTATCAGTGAGACAAGAGTGCTTGGTCTCAAGCTGTACCAGGGGAGGACTGGGTTGGATATTAGGAAAAAATTCTATCCAGAGAGAGTAATCAGGCACTGGAATCGGCTGCCCAGGGAAGTGGTGGATTCTCTGTCCCTGGAGGTGTTTCAGGTGAGACTGGATGTGGCAGCAGTGCCATGGTCTGGGAACCACAGCGGGGTTGGATCAAGGGTTGGACTTGATGATCTCAGAGGTCCTTTCCAACCTGGCTAATTCTCTGATTCTCTGATCAAACCCCAACTCCCCCTGCCATAGGCAGGGACATAGGGGTATTGGGATAAGAATCTCAAAGATGAGAAAACAGAAATTTTAGTTTATGTCATTCTCTGAAGACACAATTTTCTCTGAAGACTTCTCTGAAGACACACTACCAAAGCCATACAGAATACAAGGAAGGAAAAAGAATTTTTCCAAGCTCAAGCTCAATGATTTTAAGGCCTGAGCAGTCCCTACCATTTTCTCTGACGTGCCAAAATAACTATTGTGCTGTTGACTTCTGCTGAAGCAGAATCTCTGTTTAGCTCTTGGGAGTCATCAGCTTCCTAGGAATAGAACTCTTATGGTCCCAGTCCCTGATGACTTTCTTGACCAACCTGTCTGTGCTATGATGAATCATTTTTCATGGATCTAAGTGTAATTTTCAAATTTGTGCCTTTTCTTCCTTTCAGAGCCCAGTGTTGAAGGCTTAAGACCCAAACTACTCACTGAACAGATTCTTGTGTGGGCTGGACCAGGAACTTGCCATGACTCTGCTAGATCTGATGGTGTAGGACAATTTACACATCACATAAAGGGCAAAGCCCTAAAGGAAATTTATTCCTGATTGACAGACTATGACACAGCAGACTGTAAAAGCAAGGATGAAAGCAAGTGAGGGCTCCAAGGAAGAAAAGGCTCACACAGAACCTCAGATTTCTCACTTCAGTGAATGTGGTGCATTCATGTAACAAAATCCCAACTTCAGCCAGCAAACACATTGAAGGGGTGACACTGAAGAAAAATTCCAGTCAGTACAAGTGTGAAATCAAAACAGAGGATATAATTCCATGAGTTTCTTTAATACTCAAGTACAAAAGTGCTGTCAACAGCTTTCCACTGAGATCTGTGCTCTTCTACTGACAGTATTAAATGGTCCCAGATGAGGTCTGTAGGTGTCCACAGTTCCCACCTCCACTGCCCTATAATGCCATTACATTTCTGTTAGATAGTTTAGAAAGATGAGTAGGTTCCTCTGAGGCTGCTCATTCCCTCCTCCCTATGGATTTGTTTTACACCTGAAAAGCCACAGTAGCTATTGGGTTCTACAGTGAAAGTATGAGTTTGGCTATTTCACTGATGTCATGGCAGCACAAATAACATTACAATCCTACCTCCTTCATGAAGAAAGGGAAAATTTAGCTTCTTCCATTAACCAGCAATAACTGGAGCTGAGGACTGTGTTGAAATCCTGTCATTAAGTGCACACAAGCCAGCAAATAAATGTGCTTATCTGCTAATAGTATGTGAATGTGCATTCATTCATTTGAACAGGATTCTCACAATTTCTCACTCAGTAAATGCCTAGAAATTGAGTAAAAGCAAAATAAGAGGAATTCTGGTCCACAAGGAGAAAGAAAACAACATTACATTTAGAAAACGGAAGTTATTCCAAATCAAACTGAAGTGGTTTTGAACATCAGAGACATCTGGGGAGCATATGTTCAGGAAACAGCTCAGCCTCAGAGAGCTGTATGTTACTGAAAATACAGAGGTAAGGAAACATTACATTAACCCTGAGTTTTGAACCTTCCTGCCTTGTGCTCTTCTGCACTTAAACAGATACTTCCAATGCAAAGCTACAAGGTAACTTTAACAGGATAAGCAGAGTTTCAAATACTTAATTATTAATGTTTATCAGATTCAGCTTTCAAGTTTTAGATAACCAAATTCTGCAAAGACATTCACACTCCCAGGGTCAGCAACTTCAAAAGATAAAAAAGCAGATTATTCCCTTTAAACTGCCCTGCTACCAATTCATAGCTCCAGCTGGACAACGACATGGATAACAACATGGAAGTCATTTGAGCTCCAAACTAAGTATGTAATTTAACAAACTGCTTTAAAAATGTACATGGAATGTTATCAACCTTAGTGCCTGACCTCCAAAAGATCAGTTTACTACCATTACTAGCCTTTCAAAAATATATTGCATTAATATTTTTTTATTACTATGCAGTTAATTAAACTAGACACTATGCTACATAAAAAAATCATGTAAATCTATGAAGAGGATAGTTAAAATAAATACAAATAACTCCTGTTTTAGACACTTCGTGCAAACCCCAGCATGTTTCAATAAATCTTCTTTTATGGTCAGAGCACGGGAGCTGTAGATATCCTTGATGTGAAGGAACTTCTGATGGCACAGAGAGAAGCTGTGAAATTCTCTACAAGAAATATTCAGAGCTTATGTTAAGGAACTAAAATAATTGGATAGAGCAACTCATTTTCATATATATGGGAAACAGAGACTGCTTGGCAGATTAAGGGATTTACACTTTTTCTTAGTGAGTTAGCCCATAAACCCCACAATATAAAGCTGTATAAGAGATTTAAAATATCCTTCTAAAACCTATTCCATATTAAAAGCAATAGATTCAATTCTGTAGTAATTTACTTTGATATTTTACAAGTCCTTTTCCTCAAGTTATCCATTAAACTTGAGGATTCTCAAATTACTGTTTGTGCTCAGCCATGATCTCTGGAACCATTCTTGATGCTGTGAAAATGGAAAGACTTAAATGAACAACAACAACAACAAAAACCAACCAGAACTGCTCCTTTTTAACATCTATAAAGTACTGCAGGACCACATCCAAGAACAGAAGAGTCAGAGAACCAATTTCTTATTTCATTTAAGTATTTTTTTAGAAGTTTTGACTGAATCAGTGATCCACTCCCTAAAACACTTTTGTTTACTATATAACAGATCCTTCTCTGACCTTCAGGAAAGCTTCATCATCATAAAAATGCATTCTGGTCTTTTCTGAGCAAAGTCAGTCAAACCACATTGTTGCCATAGCACGAAATGATGAGATCTCTACAGAGAGGAACACCTGCACTGACACATCAAGAACAATGTACTGTAAATATGTGCTTGGAGATAAAAGCAATGTGGTGGAAGCAGAAGGTGTGGGTTCTTACCCACTCCTGCTCTCCTTTAAAGATGAAGTTCAATTCCCAGTAGCAGAACATATTCAGTCTTAACAACAGATTCCAACAAAAGGGGCACAAATCTGAGAAAGATGAAAAAAGACATGCTGCTTCCATGTGTCCCTTGACAAGCAAAGTAAAACCTGGGACAAATAAACCTCCAAAGTTTATTTAAGCAGTGTATTTTATATGTAAGCTGTATTTAGAAACTAAAAAAAAAAAAAAAAAAAAAAGACCAAGTTTAAACATAACCAACACTGCTTTAGTTATTTACGAAATAAAAATGAAAACATGGAGAGTTCTGTCCATAACAGACTGCTTTTAAGGTGAAGTTATTAATGTCAAAATGTGGATTACATTTGTATTTGCAGTAGTCAGAGTGGGTAAGCAATCATTAACTTGTCAGGTAAAAGATAAAGGTGGGGCTGCAGTCCAGGTCATCCCCCTCCTTATCCAGCTGATTTCAGATTGTTTCATCATCACTCATGTCCCAGATCTGCAACAAAAAGGAAGTGTAATTTTAGTCTGTGGACTTGAAATGTGCCTTTAATATACTTGTATAAATTCAAATTACTATTTAAATTACTTAAAAAGTAAGAATAAATAGCATTTTATGAACTGTTGGCTAGCACCAATGGAGCTTTCCATAAAATACAGTGTTCTTCTATTCTGTTAACAACCTACACACCATTAATTATTTGTCATCTTGGGATATTTTTAAACATACACTTTTCAGCATTTGTAACTTTGGCTATTTGCTACTTAGAATCATTTACAGTAATACTCAGACCAAAAACCAGACATTTTGTTTTGGTTTGTTGACTCACTGGCACATACTTAATGTGAGTAATAACCTATAATAAACAGTATAATTTACTAAACATTGCCGAAAAGTTTCAAGACATCCCATACCTCACTTAACACTCAAATATTAATCTCATAAATAGCAGCTTTAAGACAAGAAGTTATATGGAAATTTGTACTTTTTCTATTGTTTAAAACAATTAAAAATTACAGGTTTTTTTTATTGCAGTACAATAGGATTGTACTTTTACTTTCCAACTTGCCCTTGTTCGGTAAGAGGGTATAGATGGGGGAAAGAAATGAGTATTTTCATAGAACATGAAGGGATCTGGTATCCTTGTGAACACACTAAAGCAAATGTTGGAAATTCAGAGCAGTTCCTAGGCAGCAGATTTGAGGGAATATACAGGGACTTGCTAGCAGAACTATTTTGGGGGGGGGGTAATGTATTCTGAATATATAGCACAAGCTTTTTCTTCTAGAGAAACAGGGGGACACTTATGAGACTATGATTTTTCAGAGGTTTAGCTCATGGCAAATACCCTCCTTCCTTCCACTTGGCAGGCTTAGGCTCAGGACTAACATGGGTACTCAGCTTTAAGCTTATCATAATACTAAGTTTATAATACCTAAAACTTCATCTCTGACTTGGGGCATTTCAAACCTGCCCAAATTATCTGCAATACTTCTGGAGTACCATGACAAGTCTTTCTGAGTACAAAGAATGCAATTTCTAGAGCACAGAGCTTTCAGAAGAAGACTAAGTCCCTCACCTGACAAAAGGTGCAGCAGCCCTGTGTCCCTGGGAAAATGAAATTTAGTTAATTTGTTCCAAAACATAACTTGTGTGTTGGCATAAAATTGCCAGCTGAGTTATTCTCTCATTTTACATCCTGACCACTAAAATATATCACCCCCC
>NW_020955402.1:162583-186227 GCF_003031625.1 Empidonax traillii | reverse complement strand
ATGCCTACTGACCTTTAGCTTTAAGAAATCCCTTTGAGAAAGAAACCAAACAAACTAGTATTTCTGGAATTAAAAAACATTCTGAAGAAAGCTTTTCAAATCCAAACTTGGAAAACACAATATGAAACATTTCACTGCTTTGCTACAAGCTGTGTAAAATGAAAACTCTGAATGGCAACATTTTCTTGATTCCTAGAATCATTCCAAAATGGTGGTGTAAATCCTTATGGAAAATACTGAAGGAACAGTTTGTTTACAAAAGGAAAAAAAGAGTTTTCATCCTGCCCTAGATGAGCAGCTCGGAGCTTGCCAAGGCAAACACAAATGTCCAGCTTACCAGTCAGGGTCAAGGATGTGGAAAATAAATACAAACTCCAAAATCTTTAAATAGAGTTTATGGTATGATTCAAGCCAGAGAAAAGTAGAAATCCCAAGTTCAGACAGATAGTCCCTCTTTGTCTGGCCCACTCCAATCTCCTGAAAACAAAGCCCATAGACTGCAACCTTGACAAACACATCTCAGGCACAGCAGTGCAATGAATGCTTTTAAAATTACACCATGAGGTGATTCAAAGGCAAAGTGAAAGGAGCTAACTGACAACCCTAAAAAGTCTCCTTTATCTCCACAGGAGAGCCACAGGGAGTGAGCTCCTCCACTCCAAGCCATCCCATCACCACCCTGATCCAAGCAGTGTGGGTGAGCAGGAGAGCACCAAACTCCCTGTTTGGTTTTTTTGTTTTGCACACAGAAAGGCTGATAAGGTGCCAGCTGCACTGCTAATGTTGTGATGGGCAATTACTTCCATCCAGGAATGGGCAGCTCCATGATTCCTGCAAAGCCTGTTTTGCTCTCCCCATCTCCTGGGCAGTGCTGTGCTGCTCTGTCACCCCCTAAACCCAGACAGCAGCTCCAGTGGCACTGCCAGGGCTTTTCTTGGAACCAGAGGGCAGAAAGTGCTTCCCTGAGCTTGGCCTTACTGGTTTATGACAGGTAACCCCTGGAGGGCCCAAGGAACCTGACAGCTTGTTAAAAAAAGTGAAAAGAATGACAATCAAATTCTCTCCTATCAAGCACAGCTTTTTTCTAAGAGGCTCTTAACAACAAAATATTTGCAAAATGACTGGAACAAATGTTCACAGGTATTTAACCACTACTCATCCTGGACTGAGGATGATTTTTTTAAAATGTTTGAACAGTATGCTATTATTTCACCTTCAGGAGGGCAGACAGTTTACACTTCACCCAACTATCGGAGCAGTCAGAACCATCAAACCAAGAATGGTTCGGGTTGGAAGGGACCTTAAAACTCATCTTGTTCCATCCCCCCGTCATGGGCAGGGACACCTTCCACTAAAGCCAAATCCAGCTTGGCCTTGGACACTTTCAGGACTGGGGCACAGCACTGTGTGTCAAATCTTACTATGGTTCATAAAGGACAAAGTAGAGGTACCCTAAAAAAATGACATGCAGAGGGAAGAGAAAACATGAAACAAAAGGGAAAAAATCAATACAGAAGTTAACAACTGCAAATTAACTTAAAAGCTACAGAGTATTGTGCAAAGGAAGTTGTGTGAGATGTCAATAGTGACAGCTAAATTATCACAGGCTCTTAAGAAAAGCAACTACATGTTTTCATGAAAGACATTTAAACTATAATAGACTGTGACTATGCAAAGTGAACCTTTTAAGAGGGGAAAAAATGAAATACAGAAAGCCATGAAAGCTAACGCCTAAAATGACTGTCACGACAAGAATCTGATATCCAAACCAAGCTGTTAATCTAGATTTTGTTCTAATTTCTCTGTCCTGAGCACACCTGGGTGAGTCAAACCCAAACTCAGCTACAGGCAACAACAGGAGAAGTCACAAAATGGAAAGATAATAAATGAGCTGTCAACCCCATACCAGTCTGCACAAATCTGGGCTGATTACCTGAATGCACCTGTTTCTTCAAATATGTGTTTTTATATTAAAAATTCATTGTAGAAGTTCTTAAATTTCACATGCAAATCCTGCCTATTCAGGATAAAAGCAGAATTCCCATACTTGTTTTCCTGAAATTACAAGCACTATTTTCCTATGTAAAAGGAAGAGTAGGAGGGAGGGAAAAGCCCTGTGTATTAACTGTTCACAAGTTCCCACTGACTGATTTTACACAGTTCCAGACTGCAGAGTTCAATAAATCCCACTGAATAGAGTTCTGCATTTCCTCCATTCAACAGTAACACTTGGTACCTGCAACTGAACTTCCACAACGATTCCAAAATTGGTGTTCACCTACTGAGGCAGGTAGTGGCTTTGCATCTTAGAATTAACATCTGTGATTCAAACAGATAACAACTGTTGATATTATAAATAAACTTGCAAGAAATATAAATGTACCTTTAGGGGATTCTTAAAAGTTTATTGCCTCCAAACTGCCAAACAAACAACCCCCACACATACTATTTTCTACATGCAACTGAGATAAATTTACATGCACATGTACCAAAACACTCTGCTTAGTAGAATCTGGAATAGTTTTATTATGAAAACCACAGGGTTTACTATGTTAATAAATGCTTCAGATATGGTGAGGAGTAAAGAGTAAAATTTATGGGCAGAAGGAAAGGTTGAAAATTAAATATTACTCAATCAAACAGCACACTGAGTATCAGACACAAGGCTTCCCAGATCAATTAAGGCTTATCAAATCTTTTTTATTAGGAAACAAACAGGAAATTTAATGAAAAAAAGAATATATTCAAGCATCTGTTCAAAGCAACTAAATTATTTTATAGCTATAAAATGTGAGCTTTTTGATAGATGTTAAACGTTCTTGTTCTATGATTATACTATGAAGACAATACATCAGAACTTTGGGTAGCCTAAATTACTTTACAACTTATGCAGAGGTGGTTAAATGCACTTGTACTAGAAATGAATTACACAGAGCAGCCTGCATGAACACACCTCATATGACCTGTTCCATGTTCTTGGTCTGCTGGCTGCATCTTTCAGGAATGCCCAAAAAATGAAATTGCACCTTGAAATTCATTAAATACCTGCAGGTTCTAACCTGCAACCTTTTCAGACTTTATGGTATAGACCGAGGGGATAATTATGAAGTCCAGCATGCTCCTTTCATCTTGGGTACCTGCTGCACAGTAAGCATTACCCTTCATCTTGCTGAAACCGAAAACACTTCAAGCATTTTGCATATTCAACAATTCCTTCCCCAGCCCCCTTTCCCACAGGAAAAAAAAAAGCCATAAATGAACAACCAACATGAAGAGTGCTCTAGACTAATAGGAGCATTTTCCTTTGTTCAGGATTTAGATCTGGCTTCATGTTAGAGCCTGCTCAGTGCACTCCATTGTCAAGTACATACACTCTTGGCTGTCTAAGAACCAAAGGGATGCACTTAAAACAAGGATCCACCTGTGCTCCCAGTGCAAGACCTTACCCTACAACTATCTCAGGAGTTCCCCCACGTTTTCTTTTTTTTTTCAGAACTGGCTTCTAACTTTGTATTAAACTATAGCTAGAGTCAACTTTAGCTATAATCTGAAGAACTAACTGTCAGATACTTTTTACTTTCATTGACACACAAATAACAAACTTAAATGCACAGAAAGAAATTAAACTTAAAAAAAAAATTCAAAGCCAAGGATTAGAAAACCTGCATTTCTTTCTTCAAGCTGCTTTATTTAAACAGCAGGTAGAGAAAAGAGTGGATAATTTCTCTAGATCCCTGTACAGAATTGTCCTATCCTAGCTAGTTGACCTGGCTTCCAAATTCCTGGCATTCCTAGTACCTCCACAAGTTCTGTTTTTCTGTCTCTGCCCTCAAAGGCTTTCCTGTCTGAATGGTTTACTATCTTGCAATAAAATCAAATCCATCAACTTTCTATTTTTTTTTTCAGTGATGGTGCCCCCGACTGATGTTTGATTTACCCTTACAGTCTTTCCAAAATTCTGTATTCCAAAATTCAGCCCATAACCACAGCTTATCAAGGTATTTGGGCATTCTCATTTTGATCTCAACCAACAGCAACAATTCTTCAAGTTCCTCTTGCATGTAATTTTTTTTAATAGATGTACAACACTTAGAATCACAGAATGGTTGGAAGGGACCTTAAAAACCTTGTTCCAACCCTCTGCTGTGGGCAGGGACACCCTTCACTAGATCATGTTACTCAGAGCTCCATCCATGAGTGGTCTCACTTTTCATACAACGCTCAAGTGTTACCCCTCTCAAAACAACCTTCCTGATTTCTCTCTTCACAGCTGCAGTATATTTAAGAATCCTGATACCGCCTTCCAGGACATTTCCTTGTTTTCTTGCTTCCTCTGATGTTCTCCATTCTATCAATGCCTTGAAGTTTATTTTCTGTCCCTTTACTCTTTATTCATTTTTGTATCCTTTTCATCCAGCACCAGTTTTCCAGGAGCCTGGGACAGAGGGATCAAAGTCTTTCTCTGAAAACAACCTTTTCCAAGATGGGTTTTGTGTGACCTGCTTACATTTGAGCGACAGCTGGTCCAAAGGTATATGCAGGAAGCTCCTGAGCACGAGTTTAGCTCACGCACCTGAAACCAGACCTTTGCCTACGTATCTTACAGAACTGGCATCTGAAGGTACCAAATACTTTGGGAGTTATTTTTAAGAAGAAACCAGAAAAAGGCAAGTAAACAGTACAGAAAGTATTTATTTACAAATAAACTTTTAGCTAGAAAGCCATTTTTCATATCTCCAGTAATATATTCCAAACAGATTTAGTCCCTTCTAATTCTATTGCAGCTTTCCTAGATATTTATCCAAATATTATATGAAAATATTCATAAAAAGAATTATGTTTGAACATGACTAATAGTTAATGAAACAATATAATAAAAGAAACAAACAAAAAAAATGCACACTATGGTTTTTCTGGTATAAGAATGGCTCAGGCACATTTCCTTCCATTGTTCCTTGTTCTACAAGGAAAAAAAAAAAGCACAGAAGCAGTAGATACAACCCCAATTTCTCTCGTCTAAAAGGTAATTTTTCAGGGCACAGCATTTGAGTTACTGGAATGACTGTACCTAAGAGGATAGTTTCTACTATTTAATCTTTTCTTCAGTCTCTTAAAAACTGAAAAGAAGTGTGAAAACAAACACACCACCACAAGCACTTTTGATGAGTGTCATTATTTTATTTTGTGTAGGATTTTAAACTTCATTTTACTACCATCAAAAGGCAACTATCCAAAAAGAACAGTTGTTTGATGGAAGGCACAATTAATGTATATACCGTCATAGTAATGATTAGATCTGACATAAACCCTTTGACTGAAATGAAAATTAAACATTATAGTATATAAAAGTATACATTCAAATTCTTCTAACATCTTCTCCCTTTGATGTGTTCAGGTTTTACACTAAAAATAAAGCTGCATGTAAGTCTATTTTGATCACACCTATAAACCCTGCAGAACCCCTGACAATGTACATGTAAAAACACATACACTTTTAAGGGTTTTGTGCACCATTGTACAGGAAATCTGGATTGTAAACATAAATGGATCTTTCACAACAATTAACACAATTTATACACCTGAGTCTATGCCATTGCAACTGCACAGACTTCATTTGTTCTGCTGCAAATCAGTAGCTTGCCATGTTCTACTGTATCTTTTTAATTCACAGGTGATGCAGAACTGCTGTCTAAAGCCTGTAAATGAGCTCTCAGGTCATACACAATCAAAGAGTTCATAGTTACTGATTAGAAGTGAGCAGCAGTTTAACTACATGAGCTTTTCAAGTGAATTGCAGAAATAACTCAGAAACAATAAAGATATTATAAAGCATGGTACTTAAGGTACACTCAGTGTTCTAACACGGGGTCACAGAATCAGACACCAAGCTCAGTTGGAAATCATTTTGTCCATCCCTTCACTCAACGCAGGACCAACTAAATCAGGCTGCTTAGGGTCCTGTCCATAGAATCATCATAGAATCATAGAATGGTTTGTTCAGCTGAATTTTAAATATTTCTGAGATTTCACATTTTCTCTAAAAATCCTGCTCCAGTGTTTTACTTTACGTCCAAACATAAGATTAAATCACCTCTTGCAGCAAGGATCATTTTTGTCAAATGAGCCCATCCCCACCACATATCCATAAGTATGTCCTCCTCCTCATGTTTCTTTACAGCCCCTGCCCATGTCTGACAGAGCAACACCATCCTGGCAGGAACAGCAGACTCATCTGCTTCCAGTCCTTCCAACAGCTTAAAGCTGCTGAGCTCTAAAGGCACAGGTCTGTTCACCCCAAAACCAGATAACCCTTACACTCCAAAGCAACTCCAACCATAACCCTCTGGCTGGTCAGACAGAGGACACTCTGCTGGAGGTGTGCTCTGACAGCCTGTGTGAACATCCATCATCCCACCACTCTTCATGGAGACAGATTTTGGGTGGGAGAAGGAATTAAGATCAGTATTTGCAGATCATATCACAAAAGGAGACTGCCAGATGACTATCCTTCAGAACTGGAAAAATCTCCCTCTTCTTTTCAAGAAAACTCCAAATTCTAGGACAAAAAAAGTCAACAGAAATCCCTGAAGCTGTACTGAGTGATTAAAGAGCACAGACCATTTTCAAAGGAGACAGAGAATCCCATAACAATAAAAAGTATTATTATTGGAAGGTCCCCTAACTCAGATATGGGTCACGTTTCAATCCTACACCTATGGCATGTCCCTGTTTGATCAATCACACTGCATCTTCACAAAGTGTAGCTGGCAAAGACAAGCAAGATGTGCATTGTTCCAATAACAGGGGTCCTTTGCAGCTCAATTCCCATTGTCAGAAAACAACATTTCGCAGAAAAAACTAACACATTTCCCACATGCCGTTATGTCATCTTACATGTGTATTTTGTACACATCTTTACTATAAACAGACCCTCTCCTACACTGTCTCTAACACAAAAGTAATAGAAAACTTGAAAAGCAATCAAAATATTAATTCATTAAAGTTTTGATTTATCCAGTGACCTCACTAATCTCATCATCGCTTCCATGGAGATACTTGCGGTGTATGCACAACATATCTATCTTGTGGAGGAGGCATCCAGAAGTTATGGAAAACTTTCTCCTCTCTCCTCTTATGCAGAAAGAATGCTTTTCATATGGTTAGAAAAATAATCTCTGAAGACACAAGTTGAAACTAAATGCATAAAGGAACATGGCTGGCAGTATTAAATGCACAAAAGATAATGGAATGTAAGATTTATTTCATGTTATATAGTTCAAAAACCTGGGAAAGATAAATACTTTATTTAGTATTACATATTTTATAAATTATTTTATGAATCTTTATTAAAATACTATTGAAATATTACATACCAGTTTCCCCATGATTATTATTATAATCATACCTGTCACTTTTCCCATTATGTTTATCAAATAGGATAAAAATAAATATTACCCAGAAAAGTGTTGGTATAAAAGCACAAGTAGGACAAAATTTAGTTAGTATAGGTAAGGCAATGATGTTCTAGAAATACAGCAGGCAGATTAGATGTAAGGTTTAGTTTTGTTTCAAATGGACAGCAAACTAACATGAAAAAGTGGACGGTGCATCAGCAGTAACAGATCCGTACAAGTACAACTGCTATGCCCATACATTAACAATTTTCTAAATTAAAGAGGCAGCCTCAGCTCCACTCAAACCTCAGTGCTTCAATTCTACATCCAACCCAGATTCAGCTGAAAACTTGTCCAAGTGTCAGATTTATTTCTGTAAAACTTCCACTAATACAGAAACAACTGAACAAACAAGAATTCTGATGATACATTTTGGGCTTGGAGGGTCTTGCATGACTCTGGGTTCTGTGAGCCGTTTTCAAAATTGCTTTGGATTTTCTGACTGAAGAATTTCAAAATCTGTTGGACTAGCAGATGGTTTGCAAATAGTTGTGTCCTAACTAGCAAGTCTTCTTATTTAATTCCCTCATATTCCCTTCCTTTATCTGTCCTGCTGTAACAAAGTGGAAGCTCACTTGCTCTGCTGTTGGTTTTTCATTCCTAGTAAGAAAGTAATGTTTTAACAAGCTACTTATGGTGGGTGAACGTTTTTCCAGCCTGGTAGCACAAAGCTGTCAGAAGATGGCATGACCACCAATTCCTTTCTTGGAGTGCAGCAAATTCTTCACCAGTTCCAAATCACACCCACTCTGTTGCACTTCATAATTTGTAATCCAGTCATTTGAAAATAAAGACAAATACACATAGTCCCCTGCAAACCAGTCTATCTGGTACAAACCAATCCTGTTATTTCAAGTCTGGTCAGGCTGAGCAAAGCCCTGTTCCAGCACTTCCATGGTGTCACAGGAACATGAGGCACATCAAGGAGCTCTGGAATGCTGGGGACATGGCAGATGTGCTAGAGCAAAGATAAAGGATTGCTTACAAGGCAAACAGCTTGTTTTGGCTGAGAATCCTCTTTTCCCCCACTATGGGATTACTTTGATCTTTTTGCCTGTTATATGATTGCAATTCTATCAAGTTTATGGGATCGACAGGGCTGCAAAAACAACACATTAATCCAACTGTGAGCAACAGAGTGAGAAGCTACTTTGAAAAGCTTGATTGCAGGCAGCCAATATAGTTGGTATAACCGTTTTCAAAATGGGAATATAAACCAAAATTCACCTTAAAACAAGCAACAGATCTCCTGCACTATGAAAATATACTTTACTTCTTTGTGACACTAAATTTACATTATCTTAAATATCCCATTTTTTTCAGTTCACCACTTCCTCTTCTCCCCAAACAAAATACTTTAGATGTTGTTCTGCATAATTGTGAACAATTAAGTGTTTTAATTCAAACAGAAAATGGTCAAATACTGCAGAGCCCTCAGGGATAGCCTCTCATGCTGTGATTCCTACAGGCTGCACGAGCCATGCCATGTCTCAGCATCCAGCAGAGACATATCCCAGAGCACCCCAGCACACCACAACTGCCATTCCATTGGGCTGTGCTCTCCCTTTGGCGCCAAGAGGAGCAGGATCAAGGAGCAGTTGAACAACATGCCATGAGTGACACCTTTTTGGACAATATTCAAAACTGAGGTCATATTCATTTAAAAACATTTTAAATCATATTACACTCCTGGAATCACAGAATCCCAGAATTGTTTGTGCTGGAAGGGACCTTAAAGATCCAGGTCCACCCCCTGCCATGGGCAGGGACACCTTCCACAAGCCCAGGTTGTTCCGAGCCCCGTCCAACCTGGCCTTGGACACTTCCAGGGATCGGACAGCCACAACCTTTTTGGGCAACTTGCTCCACTGTTTCAGCACTCTCTGAGTAAGGAATTTCTTCCTAAGATCTAAACTAAACTTACACTCTCTTTCAGTTTAAAACCATTGCCCCTTATTCTGTCACTACCTGCATGTATAAAAAGTCCCTCTCCCTCCTTTTAGGCACTGGAAGGGGTTCTAAGATCTCCCTGGAGCCTTCTCTTCCCCAGGCTGAGCAGCCCCAGCTCTCTCAGCCTATCTCTGTGGGACAGGTGAATAAAATGATTCATTTTACTCAGTTTCTGAATCAGAACTGATAATAAAAAGAAATTAAAAGGAACAGGTGATTATAGATATTGCATAGGGGAAAACTGAAGATGTGGGAGAAATCAAACACAAAACGTAACCTATAAATAATTGAAAAATTAAGTTATTGTTTGCAACTTTTATTTTTAGACCAAAAAAGAAAATCTGAGGAGCACTCTTATAATGATGATCTTTAAGGTCTCTTTCAACACAAACCACTCCAATGTTATGAAACGTTTGGGTCTAAATTTGAGAAACATATGAGTGTATTGAATAGCTTCACTGCAGGACTTCAAATTGAAATGATTTTATCCAAAATAAACACCTTAGAAGAATTATTTTGATAATATCTTTACTTTGATCCTTGTCGTGGTTTTGCCCCCTCAGCCCATCCCTGGGGCTGATGATGGTTTTGTCCAAGTAATTTCCGGACAAAAAGGCCAATCAGAAGTCCAAGAACGCCTTTGCTAATTACATCTTCAAGAAAACGGAAGAGAAGGTTGTTGGCGCAGTTGGAATTAGAGTAGCAGCCATGTAGAGGAGAAGAGTACCAGGCCCGAACAGGGCCAGACTCCCTCCTCCCCCGGCTTGGGCCGGGGGGGGAGCAGGTGCAGCACTGAAGTCCTCCCTTCTCTCTTGTAAGAGAGTGAAGAGAAAAAAAAAGTTTAAAAGACGAACTGCTTGGACAGAAACCGCTGTGAAAGAATTCCAGCCGAAAGATAACGGAGCTTCCAAGGTCGGAGCTGGCAGCCGAAACTGCAGCAAAGAAAAGTAAAGTGCGAAAGGGGGGAGGCTTGTTTTCCCCCTGCCTTTCTGCTCTCTCTCCTTAGCAGGGAAAAGACTGAAAATAAATCCCTGCCACCTGTAAAAGCTTGTTGAAGTAAAGAGACTCCCCATGCAGCTGATAAAGAAGTTTGTGGATGTACTAAAGAAAACCGAGACTTCATGAAAAGGACTGAAGTGAGGCAGAGTCCTAGTGGAAATTTATAACCCTGAGGAAAACCTGTGTTGGAGCAGTGACAACTCAGGTGAGATACGAGATCCGTGCGTGTGTGGATCCATACTACTGTTAAAGTTTTTGTGACCCTGAGAAATCTCATGCTGGAACGAGATGGCCCATGTGAGATGCTGGAACCCGTGTGTGTGTGGGATCCGTGCTAGACCCATGCCGAGAAGTCTATCAAGGACTGTTCTCCCATGGGGAGGGACCTCCATAGGGAAACAGGGGTGGACTCTTAAACCATTAGCCCCTGTAACCCTGTGGAAAAAGATCCATAGTAGGCAAGTGTCCCCTTGCAAGCCTACGGAAGAAAAACCCTTCGGGACCTGAGTAATCTCCAGCCTTCAGTCTTAGCCCAGGAGGGGGGTAAGCCCAGCCCTGGAAGCCAACACAGAACGAGAAGGAGAGAGAAGAAATTCCAACTGCAATGAAAGTGTGCTGCTGCTGAGAATCTGCTATTAGAAGGAAAGAACTGGAACTCCAAAGATACAGAATGAGACTACTTCTTCTCCTTGGACTGGTATAAAAAGGGAAGAAATATTTCTGTGTATATATAGCACTTCAACTTGAGTAGAAATTGCTATAAATATAGTTCTTTAGTTTTTAATTTATTAGTAGTTGTTATTTTACTAGTAATAAATGTTTATACTGTTTTCCCCAAGTCCTGTCTCTCTTTTGTCTGCAAATACCTTCTCTCAGCTAGTAGTAATTGTGTGGGGGGTGGAAGGCAAAATTGACCCAGAACAAAACCACGACAATCCTGTTCCCGAAATATGGATCATGCCCTGAGCAAACTGGGATCCTTTTGCTGCACAGTGCTCAGTGATGAGCTGCATTCCCACTTGCAGCTCCACACCAAATCTTTATAATGTTTTGTATTGGCTCACTGGAATATTTTTACAAAATGCCAGCACTGCATTCACCTATTGTGTAATGCAGAGACTTCAAAAAACCCAAACCCAACCACCACACAAAACACATCTAACACAAAGTGTGGTTTCCCAGGAGCAGTATTCCACCAAAGCATCCTCACTGGAGCTCAGAAAAGTGAATTTTGTATTCTCTGCAAAGCTGACCATGTCTCTTGGATTAACCTTTCAAGTGCCACTACTTTAGCACAAAATTTAGGAGTTCTTACATAACTCCGATATTTCTCTTCTAGTGCAATAAAAAAATGAATCACTACTCTATTGATGGAGTTCTTTGTCCTCATAACTGTTCAAAAATATGTATTGCAATTAAGAATTGACATTTTGATTTCCAATACAGCAGAGATGGATGTTTTTCACCTTTTTGTTTGGTTTTTTTTTTTATTATGGGTAACAGAAAATATTTTCTAATGAGCTAAATCTCAGTTAGAGACACACCATACCCAGGCTGTGGTTGAAGAGACTTCAAAAATGACAACATTCAAGAAAACGAGTTAATAAACTAAAGATAAAGCAGTTTTCCTTCATCTTCTAAGTCATGAGCTGTTTCTTCCACTGGTAAGACTAAGTAGTCAACAACAGTTGGCATAGGTAACCTTTATAAACTATTCGAGACAATGGAGATAATTCCAGACACAGGCATAATAAAGACAATATGCTTATTAAATATTGTGATTTCAAAAAATTAGTGCTCTATCAGCATACTCTTCAGATAAGGCTTTGGGAAAATACAAAGAATTCTCTAGTCACATACATTTCACCTAAATGAAAAATTGTCTTTTAAAAAGCAATTCCTTCTTTCTCTAAGACAAACACCATCCATAACTCTCTTCAGTTACTGTGTCTAACAGTACAGAATTACCTCTATGAAGACGATTTTCAAAATCTGTTTTGCTGAACTTTGATTTAAATTAGCTTTTAGCACTGAACAGAAAGCTTTACTAAGAAATTCAGTGAGTAAACAGTCGATAAAGCTCACTGTGTTAGATACACCTGTAAATTCTAGTAAAATATTTCCTCCCTCTCTTTCAGCAAACAAACAGGTGTGGAATTATAGAATGGTTTGAGTTGGAAGAGGCCTTACAGATCATCTCATTCCAACCCTCTTGCCATCAGAGTAGCATGTACAGAAGGAGGAAAAGGCAATGAGCACAAGCTCTTCACAAGAGAAATTCTGTCTGGAAATCAGGAAACACTGTCAAGTGACAGTGGTTGGGCACTGGGACAAACTGCCCACAGGCTGAGCCCTGAACTGAGGAGGAACCTGCATGTGACAACCATGAACTCCCTTCCGGTATCCATGTTTAATGATTCTTACTACACTGAATAACTGGCAGTTAAGTGTTATAAATTAAGTTGTATCAACATCATTACATTATACAGATGACTTAGTTATATATGAAAAATTAAATCCTCTTAACTGAATATTATTTATTTTAAAGCCTTATTTGTTCATGATAGAGAGGAAATTGCTGTGGGAAGAAAGGGGTTGGAATTTCTTCTTCTTGTTCTGCTCAGTTGCTGAAGCTCAATTTTCAGGTGAAAAACCTAGGTAGCAAACTTTTAACCAAGTACAGTCTAATTATTTTAATACAGAACAAATAATCTATACTTAATACAAAAACATGCTTTATTATTATTGTTTTGAAAGCCATGAAACTGTTTTCTAGTTCAAAAGGTTTCTGAAGGACTAAATTAGCTGTCCTAGTCTGAAGTACTCACGTCTCACTAATCTGATTCCTAAATGTTATTGCTTTAAGTACTGTTGGTGAGGTAAGGGAGTAGCTGCTCATGGAAACTTTTGTATTCCTTTGTCTTTGTACTAGTACAGCTCAATTAAAATGTCAACAGCAAAAAAAGTTCCATAACATTAACCAGCAATACTGAGGGGCCAAAAACCATCCAATCCACTAACAATTGTATCTCAGGTTTGGATCTGTACGCTGCATTTTCTGTGATGGTTTCTTTGAACGGCGTTCAATACTTCAAACTCACTCGCTTCAGATAATTTCTGCAATTACCAAATAGACACGAGAGACAGGAGAGCATGAAGCCCTTGTTAAAAACTACATATATCCAATTTTTCAGCTGAACTGAGCAGATAAATGACTGTCCAGCTGCTCTCAGAAGAGCACAGATTTGTCCCACTGGAAACCACACCTTCAGTGGCAGTGGAGTCCCACCATCCACTTATAATAACTCTGGGCCAAGAGCCAGAGTTGATCACACTATTCAGCATGATAAACCTAATCTTATTTCTCTCCTAGCTTTTATTAGTGACTTCCCCGTTCTTTCCCTTATTTAATTCAATGACAAAAAGCTGCCCTAATATCAGTTGCACAACATCAGTCCTCATTTTCATCTGCATCCTGGGGATACCACTCAAGAGCTCTAAACTCAAACTCAAGAGTCTCCACTTTAAAGCAGAAATCTGAGCAGAGATTGTCAGTCTTTCAGTGAGTCATGATGACAGAAATACTGTTGTGGTCATGAATAAACATTGCTGGGTATTCTTACTTCATTTTCATATAACGCAAAATCTGCTGTTTGGGCTATGTGAAGCACTGCACAAATTGAAAAAGTCCTCTACCAGTTGGGAGCAAGCTGGAACTTGCATGGGGCCCCGCACACCCTGGCAAACATCTTAATTGTTCGGAGGAGACAAAATCTGTTTAGTCATGTCTGCTGAGAGGGAAAGGATATTACAACACATCTGCACAGGCTGTTTTCACATAGGTCAATTGGTTCTCAAAGGCTGTTTTTACACCCCTTTCCTCCAGCCAGAACCCCCCACACATGGACACCATTCCCCAGGTTGGCCGTACACCTGGCTGGCACAAAAGGAATCTTTTAATAGAAGCTCACAAATGAGCAATCAAAGAAACAATCTCAGTGTCCTCATAAACGTGCAGTGTCAACACACACTGATGTCTGGAGGGTTTTTGTAAGAGTCTAAGTATGCCTCAGTGAAATTTCAAAACAAGCATAATTCAGAGATGCAGTGCTCACTGAGGATAGAAATGACAGATCTAAGACATGGGAATGGCAAAGGCTATAGGCAGCAGCTCAAACTGGGAGATGAATTCAAATGGTTTCTTTACTTATGCAAGGATGGGGTGGGTAACACAGGATTCTTTCTAAGATATTCTAGCAAGGTTTTTAATCTGTGTTCCAAAACAGCCAAAAGCTATTCCTCTACAAAACATGCTGCATGACGCAAAAAGATATTTAAAACCAGCAAGGAGGTGGATCTCATGTAAATAACTATGCAAGGAGTAAGTGTGGTTTCAAGCTCTACAAACAGCCAGTGTTTTCCTGCTTTGGCAGTGGTACCTCCATTTCCAACACATAGACTCTCTTTTACCTCTATCACTTTATTGGAGGAAGCAGTTTAAGATGCATCTGCACTCTGATTATGAAATGATCAGTGAAGTGCCAGCTCTGTAAAGGGCAGCTTCATGACCTATGTGATGTGGGTCAATCTTGCCCCACAAGATTGGGTTAATGTCCAGACAATCAGTAAAATATAAAACAAAGCCATATACAAATGAACACACAAATCTTACTGTGTTAGGACCTGTCTGACTCACTGAAGGTACAGCCCGAAGCTGTATTGATCCTGTTGGATTTGTTATATTTGTATGGAAATACACACTTATCCCTTCAGCTTAATTTTGCATTCTGGAGAATCTTAAGCCTACTAGGTGACATAGACACACATTATTTATAAGTATTTTACCAAATTCTTAACTGATATGTAACAGTATGTTTAGTAAATAGTTTAAGCTGAAACTTCAACTCTTCAGGTCTTGGCTTCATGTCTCATTAAATAACTGAGCAAGATTTGCCTGTCAAAGAAAAAAAACCTTAAAAGATCAGGTTCAATAAAAGAAATATATATCTCTATCCATGTCTCCAAGTTCTAATCTGGGGCAGTGATAACATCAGTGACATTAGTTTAGAGACAATTGCTGTTTGCTTTATTTAAAGCAGCCAATCAAAAAGGGATTTATCTCTAGCCTAGAACTTTTCCCACACCAAGGAAAAATGAAATTCATATGGAGATTAAATACAAAGCTGAGCAGGCACATCACATTATTTTATTTGGGGAATCTTTTTTTAAGTTATGGCATGGCTGCTAATGAGAAGAAAGAAGTCAAAACCCAACACATCATTCAAAAGGCAGAATAAGTTCCAAGTTACTATAATTATAAAAGTTCATGCAAAGATTGGAAGTACCATAAAAACTTATGAAAAATTATGCAATGAGTCAAGGGTTATTAAAATACAATGGGAAATGGGATAACTTGCATTTCTTCATGCTTGTAACTGGACTCAAAGAACATTAGACAAGCAGGACAATTTCACAGGGGTGATAAAGTTATGTTCCTTGACTTATACCGTCTGGCATGATTATATTAATAAAGGGAGTATTTCTTACTTTGAGAAAATGGCAGTGTCAACCTGATTTATCATCCATAAAAAAATAAATTAGAAGTATCTTAAATCATGCAGCAATGAGACTGAAGGATAAACATATAGGTTGTCTGATTATTGGTGACAGCTCTACATTTGATTATTGGTGACAGCTCTATGAAAAATAAGTTAAAGGAGATTTATTAGAAGTGTTTCATAGAAATTGAGATGAAAAAGTTATTAACTGGGGTTCAAGTATCACTCAAGACTGAAAACATCCTGCAGTAAATGAAAGGTGTCAGAAAGCTGACAGCAGTGGTGAGGAGAGTTCAAAAGAAGATTGACATAAAGTAAAATAATTTTTAAGACAAGCTCGAGTTTGGTCACAAAATGCATGGATCAAAACATAAAAACTTTATAGCGACCGACAATATAAAGGACAAAGGTGGTAGAATAAAAAAAGTTCTTAATGCAAAACATAGGTAAAACATCATAGACAAAAACAGGAGGGACAGTGCCATATGAAAGTAAATAAAATAGAAAACTCCCATGTGAAAAGATATCAGTGCCAGATACTACTGATAGAAAGTAATGTAGACTTCAGTATTGATGGTACATTTGCTGAGGAATTAGGTTTTCCTCTGAAGTGTCAAAACACTGATTTGGACCAACATTTTTAAGAAATTGGGAATACTACTATTTTTGAAGTTTAAGAACCAGATTAAACAATAATAAGCCAGATCATAACGAACCATTTCTGCTGTTTAGGGATCGATGGCCATGAGCTCATCACAATCCACCAGTGTGCAGTTCAGACCAAGCACAGGCAGACCAGCAGTTGTGCTGCTTCAGAGTTGGTTAATGAAGTCATATTCCCAAGGGCTGTACAATGGGAATTCCAGCCTCCTCCTGAACCTCGTCCTTCAAAATTGCTTTGTCTGTTTTGGCCTTAGGCCGCATACTAGAAATGATAAAAGTAGTTCTTTCATACTCCAAGCAAGACAGTTCAATTGCCAGTGTCAACATGACAAAGTGCTTGTGGCTACAGGAGCGGGGGGAGGAAGAAAAACAGGGGGGTAGGAGAGAACTCTGCACTTAATACTGGGCAAGTAAGAACAGAGTTTTTCTCTCCGGCTGAAGCCCAGACTTACTCCACCATATTTCTTACCTTACTGAATGGTAACTAGACTAGAATTGTTGCTCTAGCAGCAATTACAAATTGAATTCATTATAATTATTCTTACAACATAAAAATGAAGAAATGTCCCTGGAAACAATTCTACGTCTTTGATATACACGCATTGCTTTTAATCAGCATTTGCCTTTTTCAGAAACAGTTACAAGAAACAACCAATGAGGAAATATAGTAAGATGATTTCATGAGAGAAAGCCAAAATGCAATCCTTCATGCTGACCTGCACATACAAGATAAGGAGATTTTTTCCCCCCCTTGAAGAACAAACAAAAGTTCAGTTTCTGCAGGAGAATACCTTATTTAACAGCATATAAATTAGAATTAGGGAGAGATAGACATATAACCCCAACAGAATGCAGTGGCTTATCACAGTTCCCAAGAATCACAGAACCACAGAAGGGACACACAACAATGTCCAAATTACACCCAAATAAGACTTTTCAAATATAATAACTAGAAACATGACCAAGATCAGAGAATCATAGAATCATAGAACGGCCTGGGTTGAATGCACATTAGTTCACCAAGAGCCAGAATAGAAAGTCTAAACAGGAACTTATTTAATTTTGAGGAATTATTCCCCTACCTAAGAAGAAATATTTATAACTGGAAACATAAGACTTGTAGAGAACGTGTTTGAGGAATTTGCAAAATTCAAAGGAAGTTCACATCACTGCACTGCCAATTTGAATTTTAAGTTTTGTCTCACCTGTCATTAATTTTTTATGAACAAAAAACACTCTAGCAAATATACTGAAAATACTCTGAAGAAAAATCCAAATGCAATTTGAAATTATATACATTATATGTACATGATGTGCATACCATTATGGAACATGGCAGCAATTTTCCAACATAGTACCAAGCCCAAAACAAGACTGTGAATGCAAGCCCAGTAAGTTACCTGGATGAGCCCTTTAAGATACAACATAGCATGCAATACTCTTAAATTGGATTTTTGTTTATGTACAGTAAGCTTTCACAGATTTTATTTATAAGCTCTAGCTTGGCAATTTCAATTATTTTATTGCCTAGTGCTTCTCCTTTTATGGCCACCTCTTTCTTCCCATGTTTTGCCCTGAGGCACATCAGCTGTCTTCACATCTGAATGAAATTCCCATCTCTGGCTCAAAGGAGAACTTTTTTTGTTGTTTATTTGTTTAACTAGAAAGAAGCCAGCCATCAATAAGGAGAAGCCCTAAAAGTTGGATCTTTTGATGCTACACACATCTTCTCCATAAATACCTATATACCCTGACTTTAAAATGTAACAAAAGAAGTTTGTCTCCCTCAGGTTGAGAGTGGGAGACTTTACTATCATTACTGAAGTTAGGTCTTCTCCTAAATAATAATAAAATAGAAAGAGGTAATTAGTGGAGCTAAGGTCTGTTAAACAAATTGTTTTCAATTAACCACACTGAGGTTCCTGGAAAAAAAAAATCCAATTAAAAAAATCCCCAAAGACCAAATCCAAGATAAAGCCAAAGAACATAACAAACCAAGCAATCTCCCAATTCTCTTATATCCTGACTATATTATTATATTCTGACTGTCACTCATCACAGTAAAGTGTCACAATCTGTTAGCTGAGCCCTAGTAGCCGACTCTGAGAACAGCTCTCATTAGTACCTCGTAAGGGTAAAGTCAGGCTCAGCCTAGTGTTACATATTCCTGCGAATACTGACTGGCTTCAAAGGACACTGTTCTCCTCCCCTCTCCTACATCGAGCAATCCAACAGCTACACAGGAACTGTCAGCAGAAAGGAAAAGCATTAAAATTGGTATTACTTATAACTATTTTCCTGCAGTGCTCACTGGTATTAAATAACTGTTACTGTTACGTAGCGCTCCAGGCTCCTGCCATGGTGTCATCATTTGCTGAGGCAGCTCAAGCCAATCACAGATCAGTTCTTGAGTACAGGCTGTACTAAAGGCCCATTTGCTGCCCATGGATGCCATCAAGGCACCTTAAAACACCTCCTTGCTGCTGGCACCTCTCCTTCTGGCTTTCTACCTTCCTGCAAACAGGATGTTCTGGCTAATTATTGACACATCTCTACATTCAGAGTATTCTGAGCAGAATATTGACCAATAAAGTGTTAAATATCTATGATTTTCTCTTCAAGTCATGATTCTTACATGGATAATTTCTTATATATGCCACATATTAACGAAGTTGTGAACAGTAACATGCAGAAGCAAAATAATGATCTTGTGAATCAGTGCAACTAAAAAAACCTGGTACATGGCTTGGTATAATGCAAGAAAACTATGTTTAAATTAGAAAATTATAAATGGATATAGCATTGATTCAGAAGAGGAAGTGAGATACAGGAAGGGATAGGAAAGGCAGAGAATTTGGAAAGAAGTTAACAAGGAGCTATATTTAAGCAGTTTTTTTTTAATCTAAAAATTCCACAATGTGTATTACAGCCAATAGTCTCAAGGCAAATCAAAAGCAGCCAAAGCTGCCTGGAACATGATAAGCATCCACTTATCAACAACAAGACAGTTTCCATAAAATCATCCATTTCTTTCCATCAAATCAAACCATCTCTGAGCTCACATTCCTCCACATTTCAGCTTGACCACTTAATTCTCTGATAAATTCAAGCGTGGCTTTGGCAGAGCCCCCAGCCCAACACACTCTCTGCCTGCTCCCGCCTGTTTACACTGCAGATCATCCTGCTGAGAGAGACGGCCTGTAAGACAGCTGGGGATGAATCTGTACTGTGAAATGGTCTAGGAAAGTGACCTACCTTTGAGGAACAAAACCTAAACAAGATCTACCACCCGTTCCTAATGGGGAAAAAAAGGAAAATGGAAATGACTGGATGATGATGAAGCCAAGGAGGAACTTTGCTATTCAATCTCAGCTCCAGTCAACTTAAATTGTGCAGCTTTTTCTTGACATGTAAATATTCTATATCAAGAGGTTATTTTGCTTTTCCAACTATATCAGTACATCTAATACAAGAATTTCCTTCTCTATAAACCTTGCTGTGCTTATCCCTTGGACTGCCAGAGCTACATAACCACTAGCTGACTGTTCCACATCACCAACTTAAGGTGGAGAATCACAGACTTAAAAAGCTAGAAGCAACCAAAAATTTGGACAATTGGATCAATGAAGCAGTTTGCTTGGTAAGTGCAAGCTGCTGGTATCAGACTGCTTAACTGTATATTTAATGCGAGACAACATCTTTAATATTAGGCTGACTCCCCAGCACAAACTAACACTTGCCTTCAGTGTTGATTTGAATGAAGAAGACTCACTTACCCCACTGCTACTTCCCTTCAGGCATTTGTTTCTGTCTGTCAAACTATCACACATGACCCTCCCGTTTATGAGACAAAATCAGAACGAGTCTTTTGGGGACTAAGATCTTAATTCTGCTCTCTTTGAAGTCAAGTGGAATTTTGGCATTTATCTAAATGATGAAGGATCAGATCCCAAAGTGTTTGTTCAGCAGTTCTGGAAGAACAACAGTCTTAATAAAACCAATGGAAACACATTTTAAAGATATGGTCAATCAAAATATTTATTTTTAGACATCCCAGTATTTGGCATATCTTTTCAGCTGAAATGCGCAGTGATGCTCCTTGGCAGTGGCACCACAGCACTGCAACACACTCTACAGATTTCATTATACAATATTCTTGTTACTACAAGCATTTGAATCAGAAGCTTGTAAAGACTTGGCAGTACTGAAATACTATTCAGAGTTTCTTTCTCATCTTCACCAGTGTAATAATGTCTTTGATAACCTGGCACATCAGGATCTTAATCCTGCTGTTGTAAGAAGTTCACGAACTTTCCAAGGTTTTCCACTTGAGAAAGAATCCTTTTCAAGATAAGTTATATTATTTATTTTTCAAAAATTAATTCTATTGCTTCAACAAAAAACAAGGAGTCAAAAGAAATGCTGAGGGTATTACTACCACTACTTTCTAAAAGTACTAAGTAATAACTGGAGTGGGAAATGAGACTTTTTTTTCCACTGTGGTTTGTTATCACCAAGTTCTTAGATCTACAGTACATAACATACTACCACAATTTGCTATTTTCATATTTTTTTTTAGAATCACAGATAGAATTAGAAGCTGAGGTGTAAGGATAGCTGAGGACTTCCAGGGAAAAAAGGCAGCAACCATTTGTCATATATGCACAATTTGACATGTTTGCAGAGTGCACAAGTGACGACATCAACTGAAAGCAGATCTTCTGCACAAGCACTTCATATTTCTTAGAAGTCTTGCATGAACATGTTTTTAAAAGATTAATAGATGTCCAACATTCCTTGTAAACTTATTTCTTGTTGCAGTATTTACATGCACGAATTTTCCAGAATTTCAATTTCTACAGTTTTTTGAAAGCTCTAAGTATTCTATAAATACGTTTACACTTTTTACTGTCTCCTTTATATGAATGAAGACCAGCACATATTCTTCATCATATTTCATCCATCTTAAAATTTCCTTTCCATTATGAAAATGGTTTTTATTTGAGAACTAAACTAAATTTTTTCCTTAAAATGCAAAATTTAAAACAAGCTGTCAGAGGTGTACACTAATTTGGAAAAAAAGAAAAACAAACACAAAAGTTACTATCTGTAAATTGATGGTTAGTAAGAAATCAGTAAATAATATTCAAGTGCTGCAGGGATGAATTTGTTCATAAAGAATTGCTAAATTAAAAAAAAAAAACAAACAAACTGTGTTTATCCTACCTAAGAATACTTAGTGTTAACAGCCAGTAACACAGCAAGAAACACCAAATATTCTATACTGAGATATCAATAATACAGACATGCTAAAATCCCAATACAATTTTGGAATATATTTTTTAATCTACTTCTATGAATGCTTAATATATGGTATTTTAATTGCATCCTGTTTATCACTATGTGGGTATAACCAAAACTTTGTCTTCTACACCCTCTACTGATTATGGAAAAAAGGACTGTCTACTCAGGAAGAGTTTAGGAATATAGTTAGGTCACGTAGAAAGAAAATTAGAGAGACAAAGGCACAATTTGTACTCAATCTTGCCATTTCTGTCAGGGATAACAAGAAGTGCTTCTACAAATACATCAATAGCAAAAGGAGGGACAAGGAAAACCTCCATTCCTTGTTGGACATGGGAGGGAACAGTCACCAAAGATGAGGACAAGGCTGACGTGTTTAACACCTTCTTTACCTCAGTCTTCAACAGTAAGACAGGTTGTCCTCAGGACAACTGGCCTCTGGAGCTGGTAGACAGAAGAAGCTGAACAGCCCCCCTGGAATCCAGGAGGAAACAGCGACCTGCTGAGCCACCTGGATCCTCACAAGTCTGTGGGACCCAAGGGCAATGAGGGAGCTGCTGGAAGAGCTGGCCAAGCTGCTCTCCATCATTTCCCAACAGCCCTGGCTCACTGGGGAGGGCCCAGACGATTGGAAGTGGGGGAATGTCACGCTGATCCACAAAAAGGGCTGAAAGGATGACCCAGGAAACTCCAGGCCTGTCAGCCTGACCTCAGTGCCTGGCAAGGTTACAGAGCAGATCATCCTGAGTGCAATCACACAGCACCTACAGGATGGACAAGGGATCAGAGCCAGCCAGCACGGGTTTAGGAGGGGCAGGTCATGGCTGACCAACCTGATCTGCTTTTATGACCAGGTGACCCGCTTGGTGGATGAGGGGCAGGCTGGGGATGTGTCTTCCTGGACTTCAGCAAGGCCTTTGACAATGTCTCCCACAGCCCACTCCTGGAAAAGCTGCAGCCCAGGGCTTGGACAGGGCACTCTGTGCTGGGTTAGGAACTGGCTGGAGGGCCCAGAGAGTGCTGGTGAACGGGGCTGCATCCAGCTGGGATCCAGTCACCAGTGGTGTCCCCCAGGGATCAGTGCTGGGCCCAGTCCTGTTTAACATCTTTATCGATGATTTAGATGAGGGGATTGAGTCCACCATTACCAAATGTGCAGATGTGACACCAAGTTGGGGGAGGGAGTGTCAATCAGCTGGAAGGCAGGAGGGCTCTGCAGAGGGACCTGGACACGCTGGATCCATGGGCTGATTCCAAGGGGAGATGAGGTTCAACCAGGCCAAGTGCAGGTCCTGCACTTTGGCACAACGAGCCCCAGCAGCCCCCGGGCTGGGGACAGAGTGGCTGGAGAGCAGCCAGGCAGGAAGAGAGCTGGGAGTGTGGAGGGACAGGAGCTGAACATGAGCCAGAGTGTGCCCAGGGGGCCAAGAGGGCCAGTGGCATCCTGGCCTGGCTCAGGAAGAGTGTGGCCAACAGGTCCAGGGAAGGGATTCTTGGCCTGCACTCAGCGCTGGGGAGGCCACCCCTGGAGTGCTGTGTCCAGCTCTGGGCCCCTCAGCTCAGGAGGGACATGGAGGGGCTGGAGCAGGGGCAGAGAAGAGCAACGAGGCTGGGGAAGGGACTGGAACACAATTCCCATGAGGAGAGGCTGAGGGAGCTGGGGTTGTTGAGCCTGGAGGAGGCTCAAAGGAGACCTCATCACTCTCTGCAACTCCC
>NW_020955402.1:153235-162441 GCF_003031625.1 Empidonax traillii | reverse complement strand
TGTGGAGGGACAGGAGCTGAACATGAGCCAGAGTGTGCCCAGGGGGCCAAGAGGGCCAGTGGCATCCTGGCCTGGCTCAGGAAGAGTGTGGCCAACAGGTCCAGGGAAGGGATTCTTGGCCTGCACTCAGCGCTGGGGAGGCCACCCCTGGAGTGCTGTGTCCAGCTCTGGGCCCCTCAGCTCAGGAGGGACATGGAGGGGCTGGAGCAGGGGCAGAGAAGAGCAACGAGGCTGGGGAAGGGACTGGAACACAATTCCCATGAGGAGAGGCTGAGGGAGCTGGGGTTGTTGAGCCTGGAGGAGGCTCAAAGGAGACCTCATCACTCTCTGCAACTCCCTGACAGGAGGTTGTAGCCAGGTGGGGGTTGGTCTCTTCTCCCTGGTAACTATCAGTAGGACAAGGGGGCATCATCTTAAGCTGTGCCAGGGGAGGTTTAGGTTGAATATTAGGAAGAAATTCTTTACAGGGAGGGTAATCAGGCATTGGAAGGGGCTGCCCAGGGAAGTAGTGGGTTCCCCCTCCCTGGAGGTTTTTAAGATGTAGCATCAGTGCCATGGTCTGGTAACCACAGCAGTAGCGGATCAAGGGTTGGACTTGATGATCTCAGAGGTCCTTTCCAACCTGGCTGATTCTGTGATTTCTGATGGACTATTAATAATGGATCATTTGCACCAGCTGCCCAGGGCACACCTGACACCTCAGGCTACAAGCTGGGTGTTAAAGAAACCCTGCGAGGAGTGTTTCTTTGTCTTCACACCAAGGACTCAGCTATGATAACTCCCCTCCATGGAGACATCAGCACCTTCACCCCCAGCCTGAGGGGGCATCTCTGCTAATGGGCTATACTGGACTGGCATAACAGGCAGCTGCAACACCTAGACCATCAAAGACTCCAAAAATATCCCAGAGTTAAATCACCCATAGAGAAATTCCCCAACCTGGGGAAGGCACTGGGCATTCCCACCTGAACCTGAGCATATATAATCTTGAGGTTTTGGGACTTCTGGTACCTCTTATCAGATCCAGAGGAGGACCAGAACTTCAACAGGACAGCCACTGCCACTCTCAACAAGACTGCACTCATTACCTCAACAGAACTGCCACCATCATCTGGACCAACAGGTTTCCTTTTCTATTACTTTGAGCCCAGGGGGCCCACGTGGTGCTCAGCAACAGGGGATAATGAACACTGTTCTGTTCTTGTCCCAGGGTGCTGGGTTATATATCTGTCTTTGAGGGTTAAAAGCAGTTTTCCCTTTATCATTGCATTTATTGTAATTTTTTTTTTTTAGTAAATTGTAACTGTGACTTGTAACCTCTATTGAGTTAGGTTCATTTCTTCTGCCAGTTTACTTTTAAACCAGCACATCTTTGGTTTTTAAATTTGCATATATATTATAAAAAACATAATACAGGAGTTTTTTTGGGGGGAGCAAAAGAACTTCTGGTTTTAATTACTGTATCACAATTAAATTACCTAATGTACGTAAGACCTGCAGAGCCTTGGAAACAACAGTGGGTGGTGTTTCCTGGAATAGGGCGATATGTTTTATGAGGGGGAAGGAACACACACCACCTCATTTTAATGTTAAGTCACACAGCTCAATCCACACAGTCAAGCAAGAACTGAGAGAAGGAAACAAGAGGGACTTCTTGTCAGGGTAACTATTCAGGGAATGGAAAAGTTAATTTAGTAGCCTGAGGCAAATAGTTAAAAGCAGCTGAAGTCAATTATATTTGTTTCTACAGAATAGTGTATCTATGCCCAGCTTAAGCAAGCACCCAGTATACATTAATAACTCATTTTAACAGTGTTTCTAACATTTAGAGTGCAACAGTACAAAACACAATACTGCAACACATGCTGAAAATTAGTTCAGAAAATGATGATTTTTTTTCACCATTTTACTTGACTAAAAAAGTCACAGTACTTAACTGAATATATGCATATGTAGTGGATTTAGAAACACAGACTGAGTATTGAATGCAAGTCTTTCAAGTAACCTGAAAGCTATTTCCTACCAAGACACAAAAAACTTACAGCTTAGGATGCATAATCCTTTTTTTACTGTTTTGTATATGACTTAAACTACAGTTTAAAAGTCATGCATCATTTACATTCAATTGTATTTTTAAAAGCTCCATTCCCAGTTAATCTAGACAAAGGAATCTAGTCCATAACTTATTTCCAGTAGCTGTAACTCAAACCAATTTTCAATTATTTGTGTTGTGAGACTTTGAAAGAGAAACCCAAAAATGTTCCTAAATCATCCCTAAATTTAATTGACTGTTCAGCAGCACATAATATCATACTATCAAATGATGTTGTACATTTACATTTATCATCAGTGATTAATCATCACATTTTCAACCAGTGCACCAATTTAGCATCATTAATTCATAAGTGCAAAGCTTGAAATTTTCTCTAGAAGATATTGTGAATTAGAACAGTCCAATTCCAAAAAATCAAGTCTGAAGTGTTTATTATAAATTGCTGAAGCTTTTACTATAACTGTAAACATGATGATTTCTTTATCAATTTCTCAACACAGCTTAATATTTGTTTTGAAGTATCCGAGTTGCCTTGCACAGGATTGTATGAAAAACTGGTTAAGGAGATCACAGTGAAGCTTGTAAAATTATGCAACTACCGAGTTCACCAAAATTGTTACCATTGTTACCATGATACTTTCTTTGGTTTATCTTAAAAAAATCACACAAGCTGGATCAGTTTTCGAACTGATGAAGAAAAGTTTGAATCTTATTACACTGTATGAAAGTCAATGGCCTGCTTCCTTTGGCCGCCTCATAAAATTTTCAACTTGTTCAAAACTGGTTTTGTGTGTTTATTACTAAACATGGTTTCAATATAGTTTGGACTTGTTCAGCAGAGTTAGCTCTAAGCCATTTGTGTCTGTGGACAGAAAGCATTAGAACAGGAACAAGCTGTCTCAACCCAACAGTAGTGTGGTCTAGCACAATCATACTTAAGGTAAATTTTTGCAAAATCCAGGTATATGAAACATAGTTATTACCTTGCATAAAAATTGACGACAAGCATGAACAAAAGGGTTATGGTCAGCTCTACATCCAGAGATCTGGGAGCTGGGCAGCCCTGCCAAGTGCAAACAAAGCCTCAGTCTGATACACAATGTATGTAATTAATGAGCAGAATGCAAGAATTATAAAAATTCCTTCTCTCTTCCTGGCAGCAGAAACTACTGGAACTGTGAGCATAAATTGCTTCTCCAAAAAGGAAGCCAGAGATGGGAACAACAATGTCCAGCAGGACTTTTTTAAAATGTAATTTAGAACAGCAATTATTTTCGAAAACTGCTTGTTCTGACAAAAACGAAACAGCAGCTTTGCTACAGGGCAAGAGAGGAGGTCTGTTAGACCAGAGACAGATCTAATGATTATAAAGCTGAAATTTAGCAAAAAGGTAGCACTTCGTGGTGGTTTTTTGTTTGTGTTTTTGTTTTGTTTTGTGTGTGTGTGTTTTTGTGGTTTTTTGTTGTTTGTGTTTTTTGAATGTGTCAACAGAGCCCCAATTTCAGAAGTAGGATTCATAAATAGTTGATGTGGACAATAATAGTTGTCTTCTTAGTATCATGCCCTATATCCAAAAGCAGACAAGTTAAAATGTTTCTGTACGTTCAGTCATCTGCAGAATTAGCTTGTTTCTACTGTAGAAAAACCATTTACCCTTCCATGCCATCAATTCCATTAAAATCAATTAATTAAAAAGTTTTCAGATTATTTTTAGGAAAATTATACTGAAAATTAATTAAGCAATACAATCAGGAGCAACTCTTAATTCTGCTAAGTAAAAAGCACGGCTAAACACTTGAGTTCAATATGAGACCAGTGTCGTTCAAACGTGATTAAAGCTTTCAGAAATGCAGGCTTAGCGAAATACAAGAACTGCACACAGTGACAGATCTATGTGTGATGTGTGTTTTTCTTCAAGAATTATTATAGTTTTGCTTAGAATTAGAGAAAAAAATAAGTTAGGGACACCTGGTGGTCATTTACTGTAACCCCCACACCAAGCAAAGTCAAGGAAACCAGGCTCAAGCCTTGTCCAGGTAAATTTTGGGTATCTCCAAGAAAAGAAGACCCCATAAGTTTCTTCTGTCTTTCTGTCTTGGTTGACCAACCTTATAAAACCAACCTTATTAAAAAAAAAAAAAGCACACAACCTTTTTCCTCATATCAAATCAGAACTTCTCATGACTGTCCTGTCACCAGACACTTCCAGGAATGATATGGCTCCATTTTCTCTGTAAATACCCTTGAAGTATCAGAACAGATAAAACTGGCTCTCCCCTTGTCAACCCCAAACAGCTCCAGGTCTCCAGAACATTGTGTTGGAGTCTGCTGGAATACAAGATTCTCTCCTGAGGTCTCATTTACTCTTGTCACAAATATAATTTGCACATAACTGTACAGGAAATTCATCCTGGTTTAAACCTTCTCCTCAGCCTGGGATAATGTCATCATCTTCACCTTTTGCTTTCCCACCTTTGACAGCACTGCCCACTGAGAAAGACAGAAATGTTCCACGTGCAGTGCCCTTATTGGTTTTGGGAGATTATTTTTTTTTAAAAATTCAATCAGATACAAGTGTGAAAGGGTGGAGTGAAATCACTTTTAAAACCAAACCTGTTCCTCAGGATTCTATGAAAGTCCCCTCAGCATGAAGATCCCTCTGTTTGCATTGGCAATTTAAAGTCAAAATCTCGACACCACATTCTTGTGAAAGGAACACGAGTTTTGTTTTTTCAACTACAAATGCTTACGGTCAAAGGTGTTTTCTTCACAACAGCAGAATGAGTTTTGTTCAGCCTCACACAAATGAAGCCTGTATCACTTATAAGCAGAGTTGTTTTGCAAAGTGTCTATTTTCTTTAAATTTAACCTTGACCTCAATCAGAAACCTGATTTCAATACCTATTGAAAGATGTGACTTCCTTCTACACAATACCATAATAAACACTACAGTAAACAAAACAATGGACATATATAATCTTACTTTTTTGACTATGAGGAAAAATTCAGTCAAAACAAAAAATTAAGAGGTTTCTTTCATTTAGTTAAGATTACCAAGTCCAAACAAGCAAAGACAGGCTGACAATATAAGACTACTTTCCTTCTGGCAGGAAAAAGAATATTTTTACAGTCAAATGATATTTGATTTTTTTTTTTGCTTTAAATATTAAAATATGCAACACAGTTATGAAAATCCCCCAAAAGACGTCGCAGACATTAAAGAACAACTCCCTGATTGCTATATATTTTTTATTTAAGATAACTAAAACAAATACAGCATGACAGCATAAATACTTTCAAAATCCAGCACTTACTGAGCTTTTTCAAAGAAGGTTTTATCTCTTAATTTTCAAACCACCACACGCAATAGAAGCTTAACTTTTAATCTGCAAATATATTCTAATATACTAGATTTTGGTCAGCACCTTATATAATACAGAGCCAGAAATACAAAATAAAAACAAGCCCTCCAACAAAGAATTCCATCTTTATACCACATTCCCAAGGGCCCACAAGTGCCACAGCTACAGTTTCAATTCACAGGTACTTGGTCAACAATTTAAAAATACAAACCAAAGCAGAATAACCCTTGATCATACCATGGCAGTCTGAAATTGCTGTGGAAAAGCAAGGGGAGGAAGAGGAGGGAGGAAAGCATTTGCTCCACACTGGCTTGGCTAATCCCACATCATGGCTCTCAGGTTACACTAGCCAGATGCTTCTGCAGAAATTTTTCATGATTCAATTGCAAATCTTGCACTAAGTTTATTTTCCAGTTGTATGTCCTTACTTGGTTGATTTTTTTAAATTGCTTTCTTATGACTCTCATGCACCCATGGAAACAAGGATAAGCCACTGTTTTCTTGAAGAGCTCGAAGACATCTGTGAAGCCAAGCCAAATCCTTTCTCTTCTGCTCTTATTCAAATATTTGATGAACTGTAACATCAGCGCTCAGAAAATGCTGAGTCCCTTGTATCAACCAATCACTCAGAGGGCGAGATAACCTGCCTCTTCCAGGCTTAGTTTACCTGCCACATGTTTCTAAAGACTCAAACTGCACTGTTTAAATCATGATACAAGGCTTAACAGACATGAAGCCCTATCAGTTTTGCTGAAGTATTAACAAAACCCCCTTCAAATAGCAGCAGCAAAAATGTCAGTGGCAGCACTATGCAGCAGCAGAGTTCAGGAGCTAAGTGCATACAAAAGCCACTGTCCAAATTCGCACTTAGTGCTATTTTATCCCACGGTTCAAAATATCTGAAGATGAGTATTTTAATACATGGAAATGGTATTTGACTATTGAACGGAGAAAACCAGATTTCAACTACTTCCAATACAGCTTTGATATTTTTGTTTTTCAAAACTCTTCCTTAGCAACAAAACACAACACAGAATAAACAGAAGGTTAATTTCTTACCTACCTCTTCACTGCTAAAGTTTCTATTTTTCTCTCCTAGTTGGCAAAATGTTGACAGAGTCCCCTAAGAAGCAGCATTACTCAGTGGCCTAAAGTACAAGTGATAATACTGGCATTCCATTTGCTGAAGATACTATTTTTTTCATTTATTTCTTCCTCTGTCTGTGAAGAGGGGAATGTGAAAACACTGTGAAACCAATTACACTCGAAACATGATAAATGAGACATGATAAATGAGATGAAGTGCCAAGTGTAAGACAATATAATTCGGAATCAAATTTTGTAATACTTGCATATTTGTTTACTAAGTTTGAGTTCCTCTTATTTTCCCAAGTTCTGGAGGATACCTGGGAAAAGTCTGATACACAAGCAAGAACCCTCAAAAAGTCAACACTTTAATTTCTGTTAAAATTCAATTATTTTAATTAGAAAGTAACTCATAACCTGAAGATAGTGACTGGCGTTGAGTAACTTCAAGGAGTTCAAGATCTCAGAGAAGATCAGTGTGTGTGAAAATTCTGATAGTTATTGTGAAATACCCCAGAGGCTTCTGAAATTAATCCTTCAAAGATATACAACTGTGCTGTAAGCATCAAGTACTTCAGATGTAACGTACTCTAATTACCTTCTCACTTCTTCAACAGAACAAATCAAAAAGAGTTGTATTTTGTAAAGTTATCTGCAAATATGTGCATTGTTTTAAATTGTTAAAAACACAGCCCTTGAAATGACAGTGGCTGCACAGTAACTGCATGTTATAACTGTATGACATTAATGACTTATGACATTAAAGAGGAATGACACTAAACACCTTTAAATTCAAATTTAAGCATTCGAATGCTACTACAAATATCTAAATTCAACACAAATAACAGGAACAAGAAAACCCTGTCTGCCCTATGGAAAGAACTGAAGGAATAAATTAGCTTGAGAGTTACAATCATGAAAAACCTGACTTTATTATCAATGCACCACAACAGGAAAGGTTGAACGAGCATTCTGCAGAGAGCAACAGCCCTCAGTAAATATTTGATTCTAACTTCTGAAAGAAAAATACTTTGAGAAAAGGGCTTGGGGTAAAAGGCTTTGTGCAAAGACCCTCCAAAACCTGATAATATTTGCATAGGAGTGACCTTAGCATATTTGATTAGCAACAAGATCCTGCATGTTCATATAAAAACATTCTTGTTATTTGCTAAAATTATAGATTGACAGATAAATTTCAGAACTAAAATGAACCAAAATATAATTTAATTCACCATGAATTTTTGTTATGTTATTGTCAGACTGTTACTGCCAATGTCAAATCAAGTACATATGCACTTCTAATCAGGCACAGAAAACACAGCAGTGATGAAATAGGTGGTAAATAAGCTTATTGGAAAAATGCATTTCTTTTTTTCTGGACTATAGAAATAAATGGTAAAAGAATGCATTCCCATCTCAGAAAATGCAGTTTCAACATCATTAGTTCAGTGTTTTGGAACTAGAACTATCACAGGGGAAATAAAGATTGCTTTGCCTTCTTTATTTTTTTAAACTATGTTTGCTAACTTTTCCCTTTTGCCCCTGAAAGTTATGATGTTACTGGTAAGATTAGGTATCTAAATCAACTTAAGGATCATAGTGGCAAGTTCCACACAGAGCACAGTCTCAGGTAGTCCTGCATCCTGGAGACGTGCCCTGCCCAGCACAGCTGTGTTCTCAGCAGCATGGCCTCAATGCTTGTGACTGCTGCCTGTTCAAGGACAGACATGTTGGACACACAGTCAGTCCAGTGGATGTTGAGGATTGTACGGAGGCAGCGCTGATGGAAGCGTTCTAAGAAACACAAGTGGTGGCAGTAAATGACCCAGGATTCAGACCCATATAAAAGAGTAGACAGTACAATGGCTCTGTAAACGCTGATCTTTGTACTTCTCTTCAGGTGTTTATTACACAAAACTCTTTTGTGGAGTTTATTGAAAGCTCTGTATGCCTTTGCTAACCTGCTGTCTATCTCTTTGTCAATTTTACCATCCAAGGAGATGATGTTTCCCAGGTAATTAAACTGCTGGACTGATTTGAGCTCTGTTTCACCAATGGTGATATGGGCATAATGAAAGATTTCCTGAGGTGCAGGCTGGTAGAAGACTTCTGTCTTCTTCAAGCTGACTTGCAGCCCAAAAAGCTCAGCAGCCTCTGCAAAGCAGGATGTTAAACGCTGCAGAGCTGCTTCTGTGTGGGCCACGAGGGCGGCATCATCAGCGTAAAGCAGCTCATGGACAAGATGATTTAAGGTCTTAGTGTGGGCCTTCAGTCGCCTTAGGTTGAACAGGTTCCCATCGATACGATATCGGATGTAGACACCGTTCTCATCATTGAGGTCTGCTGTGGCCCTTTGGAGCATCATGCTGAAGAAGATTGTGAATAGAGTTGGTGTGAGAACGCAGCTTTGCTTCACACCATTAGCTATTGGAAACAGCTCAGAAAGTGCATCCCCATATCTGACTTGACCGCGCTGGTCCTCATGAAGCAAAATGATCATTTGAAGGCTTGGGGGGACATCCTAAACGTTCCAAAACCTGCCCCAGACCTTTTCTGCTCACAGTATCAAAAGCTTTGGTCAAAATCAACAAAAGTTTACATAGAGTCCTTTGTTCTGTTCCCTACACTTCTCTTGCAGTTGTCTGAGAACAAATACCATGTCTGTGGTACCCCTATTGGCTCTGAAACCACACTGGCTTTCAGGT
>NW_020955402.1:152008-152660 GCF_003031625.1 Empidonax traillii | reverse complement strand
GAAGGTCTGATGATAGTTCGCCTCATTCCCAACAATGCACCATGAACTCGAGAAATTTAGCAAGAAGTGCTTGGCCTCCAAGCTTCCAGACTTCAGGTGGAATTCCATCAACCCCAGCTGCCTTGCCAGGTTTCATCTGCTGTATGGCCTTAAGAGTTTCTCCCAATGGGGAGTATATCTTCTTTCTCCCAAGAAGGGGCAATATCCAATTCATTTTTCACCAGTTGTTGCGTAATGTACTGAATTGCTGAGCCTTGAACTACATGGTTGGTACTGAAAAGAGCCTGAAAATGTTCAGACCATCGATTCAGAATGGAAGTTTTATCTGTGAGAAGCATTTGACCATCTGCACTGAGTAAAGGGCTTTGAACCTGGTGTGCAGGTCCATACACTGCTTTCAAGGCCTCATAGAATCCTCTGTAATCACCCGAGTCTGCACATAATTGAATCTTTTCTGCTACACTGATCCACCACTTGTTCTGGATGTCTCCAAGTTTCTGTTGGAGCTTACTGTATGCGAGTCGAAAGGCTGCTTTTCTTACATAGCAAGATGGCTGAGCAAGATGGGCTTGGTGAGCAGTTCTCTTCTTTCTCAACAATTCCTGGATCTCTTGATTGTTTTCATCAAACTAGTCCTTGTTTTTCTTGAAGG
>NW_020955402.1:145118-147242 GCF_003031625.1 Empidonax traillii | reverse complement strand
CGGACAGTTGCATAATAAAATTTTAAAGTAGTTTTCAAAACTATACAAAATTTATTTCAGAGTAGTATACTCAGTTTTAAGGTGCAGTTGAGGAAAATATAGTTACTGCAACTAAAAATTGAAGCGTTACTTAGTTTCAGAGTTGTATTAATAATACAAGTGACTCCCAAGTTTCATTCAACTTTTCTCCTCACTCCAATAATTCCCTCGGAAATGCTGACACACTACTTAGTAACATTAGTTTTCCCCGATTCATCTCCCAGTCAGCAGAGAGGATGTAAAATTTCCCATTTTGAGTAAGCTCCAGTTATTTGCCTTTGGACTTGTCCTTGGATGTGTGGGAACAGGCCCCTGACTGTTTGGCAGCATCCCATTTCATGAGTTGGGATAACATCACCTGATATCAGGGCAGTTATACCCAGTAAACTGTTGAGTATTTCTAAATCCCCCAAACTAAAAATATTCTTTAGCAACTTAAAAGTAAAAATACCAATTTTCAATAGAGCATTAAAGCAGTAAGAGACTCTGCTTTTCAATGACCCTCTTTCTGCATCTGTGAGTTTTGTAGAAACCCCAGTGGAGAAATACGCAGAGAAGATAATTTCTCAGCTCCTCTACAATAAAAATATTTATCTTTTGCAAAGGTTTTTTTATGTTATGAAATAAAACATCTGTAAAATTCATCAATTAATTAGAAATCACAGAGTCCACTCAAGACTGAACTTATACTAAACCAGCTTCATTTCACCTTCTGAAAACACCTACTTACTGTTGCTCTGATGCTTACATCCATTTCTTTCTTTGATCTTTCTGCTGAGGCCAAGCTAGTGCTGAACCATGACATAAATCACTGTCACAGTTAGAAACACTGACTCAGAGAAAAAAACAAGGGATCCTTGTGAGCAGGTTTGTAACATGCTTTGTAAGAGACAGTGAAAAAATCTCAGTGAGTAGTGTTGCTCCACAGCATCCATTTCCCTTCCTGAGCCTCCTGAATATCAGAGTAGGATCTGTAAGCTCTGCTTTCTGATATTGTCCCTGTGTTGTTCTGGAGAACTGAGAAGTGATCTGAGTTGTCACAGAGTGTCTTTATGCTCTTGCAAAGTTGGAAGGACATCACTGTATCTTAGATCTGTTATTTTTCTGTTTTATAATTTTCTGACAGCAGTACCCTTTGAAAGTCTGCCAGGCTCCCTTAAATGAGAAAGAACCTTCAAAATCTGATCAGTCTCTGTCTCTGTACTCATGTCAACATTGTCCATTATTTATATTTGTGCTACTCATGTGCAGATCTAGAAGGTGTTTCAGTTCTCCTTGTTAAGCCCCCTCCTGCTCCCAGCCACACAATCTCCACTGCATCCCCAGGGCAGCACAGCACTGCAATGTTTCTACCTAATGGATTAAAGGACTAGAGGAAAAACTTGCTGAGTACATTAAGTGACACACACAGAGGTTTGACAGAGTGGAAATTAAGGTTGAACAGTCTGTCTGAAATCCCATGCAAATGGTTCATACCGGCTGCACAACATTTTCCAGGTTCTAAATGTTATCATCTTCCATGTGAGCTCATGGTGAACAAAATATTATTGCCAAGAATCAAAATCAGAAAAAGTCCTGCAGCTATTGAACATGAACTGAAAAAAAAGCTGTACTTCTGGTGATAACAGGATCTCCTGGATTATTTACAGATTGAGCAGTAAAAAGTAAATCTTGTCCAAAAGCAACAATGAGAGCTTTCATGGGCATGCAGCTGATATTCTGTTGGGACATCGAGTAATCCAATGATGTTAAGTCCCTCTTACCCCCAGTATTTCAAATAAACCTCTTCTGCAATATCAACATTGGGGTTTCTGCTGTACCAAGAGCTACTCCGTGTACATTTAATGAAGGACTGGCTTATTGTGCCAATAAAATGTAATGTAATGGCCAGTCTTGGCGAACGAAGAACCGGGGAAGGTCTTTCCACCTTCCAGCCTGCGCATTGGATTTTTTAGGTGAGACACAGTGTGCGCGGAACTGAGCCCACCCTTTAATCCTGAGGTTCATCTGCCGGGGCCAAGCGAGCTTGGACGGTGGCAGTGAGGTCCTCAGGACGTAGATGGATTGCCTTACAGGGCTAACGAG
>NW_020955402.1:143208-144750 GCF_003031625.1 Empidonax traillii | reverse complement strand
TTTTTAGGTGAGACACAGTGTGCGCGGAACTGAGCCCACCCTTTAATCCTGAGGTTCATCTGCCGGGGCCAAGCGAGCTTGGACGGTGGCAGTGAGGTCCTCAGGACGTAGATGGATTGCCTTACAGGGCTAACGAGCTCCATCTGCCCGGGGAGGGGCCCCGACCGGGAATCGAACCCGGGTCTCTGCGGTGACACTGCAGCGCCTTTACCCTCTAGACCACCAGGGGCTCCCAGCTAATAAAATAAGAACTGTCATTTGCAATAGTTTACACCCAGGGCAGGAAAAGCCAAATCCAGTGTAGCTGTATGGTCAGCTACTCATCAAAAACAGCCCTGAAAGAAGAAAAATAAATCAAAAGAAAATCACACGTGGAATTTATTAATGAAAGACACAGAAAGAAAAACTAATTTAGAAAGCCGCTGGCCTATGTAACTGAACTATTCCAGCTCTTCTTCCAGAACTAATGGAAATCAATGAAATATCCTGCTCAGTCCTATATCTGCACGTGGTAATTGAAACAGCATTGGCTCCTGCTCCAAAGCTCTACTCTCTCTGCTGCTACAAGAGAATTCTCAGTATAATTAAGTTAAAAATTAAAGCATACCATACTGAAATAAACCTTGGAGAAAAATAATTATAGAATACTCATTAAAATGTCTCCCCAAATCAACGTATTGTTTATTTGTGGAATGCTTGCAATTGTTTTTTAAGGGAGTCATAAAAATTCCTCACTCACCAGGAGTCCATTCACGAGGGCAATGAATTTCCAGAAGACTTAATGTTTTATACAGCTCAAGAGAAATATTTTTGGATACAAACTTAAAAAAAATGTTTTAAAATTAATAGCTTTACTCCTTAAAATGAACAGAGAGTGTTCCTTACAATGTAAATAATGAAAATTAAATTAAAAAAAGACCACAAGTCTTGTAACCTAAATACAATACCCATTGTCTGGACTTTAATATTTCCATGAAGAACATCTGATTTCATTTTGGATAAGAACATTCTGCTAAAATTACTAATATACTGGGATAAAATTTAATTTAATTATAAAATTTGAAGATTAACAACTTCCACTATGAAGTCATTGGTGTTCCATAATGAGAATTCACATTCTAACTCTGGAACAATGATTAAAAACTAATATTGGATCCTAGTTGCAATCAGGTTTGATGACCTCAGAGTGAACAGTAGTTCTCAACAGAAAAAAACACCACATAAAATTCAGATCAACTGGAAGCTTTTGTCACTGCTCAGCCAGGGAAAACTTGGCTCATGACTCCATATGTTTGTAATTCCAAGAACTTCCAGTATTTTTTCTGTGAACAGATACTCAGCTGCCAGAGATGATGATGATGGCCAGTCTCTTCGCGAACGAAGAACCGGGGAAGGTCTTTCCACCTTCCAGCCTGCGCATTGGATTTTTTAGGTGAGACACAGTGTGCGCGGAACTGAGCCCACCCTTTAATCCTGAGGTTCATCTGCCGGGGCCAAGCGAGCTTGGACGGTGGCAGCGAGGTCCTCAGGACGTAGATGGAT
>NW_020955402.1:98039-142880 GCF_003031625.1 Empidonax traillii | reverse complement strand
ATCCTGAGGTTCATCTGCCGGGGCCAAGCGAGCTTGGACGGTGGCAGCGAGGTCCTCAGGACGTAGATGGATTGCCTTACAGGGCTAACGAGCTCCATCTGCCCGGGGAGGGGCCCCGACCGGGAATCGAACCCGGGTCTCTGCAGTGACAGTGCAGTGTATTTTCCCCTGGACCACCGGGGGCTCCCAACTGCCAGAGATAAAAACTAGACTTTAAACATGCTGGAGTCAATGGTGGGAACAACGATGACAAACTTCTCCCTTGCATTTCACTCTTCTGCTCAGCATACAAAGTTGTGGAGAGATTGGAGTTGGACATGGAATGGTAACTGAAGGGGCTCCTTCTCCTTTGTGTGTGTGTGTGTGGTGAAAACATACTTGGAAATTGTTAGTAATGTCAGCATGCTCTGGCTTGTAGCAAAAGAACATGAAAGCTAAGAGTCCAACAACAGTTTTAATACAAAAGACTCTATAACTGCAATACAAGGATTTAGTCCAGCTTTTTCATTTACTCTGCACTCTTTTCATGGAACTTAGGTGAAATATCAGCATTATTTAGGAGACACATGCAAATAAAAAGTATAGAAAGCCCTATACAAAATCCCGACAGAAAAAGTATGGGCCAGAAACAGATGGACTTGCTCCTGTCTGAACTCAACACTAATGAGGGCAGACATCTATTTTTGAAAAAAAATATATATTTCTTCAAAAAAAGCAGAGGATGCTCTACATCTTAGGCCATAAGTATTGTTATGTGGATAGCCTTAAATTTCCAGGAAATTGCATTACCTGAAATACTAGTCTGAGGCATGGAGGAGCTAGGGGAAAAAAAAAAAAATTAAACAAGGTATTTTTTAATATGAATATTAGTGTTTAAAGTGTAACTTTTGATGCTTAACTGTAATCTAGGGGGTAACAGGCCTTGGCAAGAGCTGTGTATTAGAATAATACCCAGGCACACCCAGCTGAGGAAGGTTGCTGACGAGACAATGGGCTGAAAGAATACTTCCCAAAAATGACTGTTAAATTACACCTGATACTTGACAATCAAGAAAAACAGGCACTGACAATTTCTTATTGCTCAATGTGAATGTAAGTATTGGAAGATGCATGTTTGTACAAGAGGAATGGAAAATCAACCTGACTACTAAGTAAATTTAGTTTATGGGGAGAACAGAGCAAACGCTGAGGCAAGGCAACGGTGCTGAGTCCAGCAAGCACAGTACCTGCCATCTGACAAACTGAGCAGCTAAAGAAACAACTAAAATACCAATGCAGTCCTTTGAATGTGAGAATACATTTAAATATTAAAATACAAAATAAATACCAACCAGTTAACAGCACCACAGTATTACTGATGCAATTCATTATAGCTGTCCAGTAGTTTTTTTGAAATGAAAGTGTTTGCAAGCATAAGTAGAATGCCACATTACAGACCCTGATTATTCTGAAATCAAAAAAAAAAACACAGAAGAAAAATTCTGATTTTTTTTTTTTTAACATGACAATGTGCTCAGAAGCGCAAGAAAGAATCATTAATGAATAGCATTTTTTATAACATTCTGGTAGAAAACCAAGTTGATAATTGAAAAATAAATCCTTTAGAAGCATTTTATGCCCACTTAGAGCTACTATTACACCAAAATACAAAAATAACAGGATTCTACAACTGTTTATTCCAAGAGTTTACTACTAAATAACATGAAATAATTTTGTAAATCTGGAAGATGAAAAGACTAACATTTTTATTTCAAGTCATGCAGATGCCCAATTAAAATAAAACATACAGAGGATACAAAGTAGATCTGCAAGCAGGTGTGAATCAAAAAGAGAAATTATGGATGACAGAGGAGATGAGAGAAAGTGTGATACAGTGAAATACAAAGAAAGCAAGAGATCACATCAAAGTAAGTGATTGAGACAGCAGAATTTAATTGCTAAAATCACAGTGATGACACATCTTGAAAAACTAAAGCAATACACACAAATTTTTAAAAATAACAGGAATGGAAGGTTTAAACAAAAATATATTGAATAGGGTTGGAGCATTTCATAGTAAACTGGAAAAGCACAATAGAAGGATGGGACATTTCAAACACTTAAAAGAAAACATTTGTGGCCCATGAATGAAATAGTTCCATCTCCTAACAACAATGAAAAAATTGTCACAGTGAAAGCAAAACTGGAAAAGTACTTAAGAGAAAAAAATAATAATAGTGCTTTGCATAGTAATAACATCTGTGACTGTGTCAATATAAGCACAATGGAGAAAATAAAAGCTGTCTTCATTCAGTTTTAAAAATACCTTCGGGTAGGATACAGTGAGAAAAATTAGCTGAAGGCTTGCATGACAAGATAAATTCCAGCTGTTGTTCTTGTGGACTAACAGATTTTTTCCTAATTTTCACTAACATAATAATATGGGTAGGATATTCCATTATTTCCATTCTTCCCTTCTGTCCGTCATCTCTCTGATATACAGAACAAACAGACAGCATTTTAAGACTTTGATTCTGTGATATCCTGCATAACATTAAGAGAAATTAAAATTTAATACATTCCAATGCCATTTGGAACATGGGCTTTGCAAGGCAGCATGAACACTTCAGACCTGAACACTCTTTCCATGTGGTTGGCTCAGCAGACTCTGCTTTACCCTCTAAACAGTATGAACGCATATTCCAATGCCAGGTTGGGTTGGTTTGTTTTTTAACACTGCTCATACAGGATCAGGAATGATCCTTCTCTGTGCTTCCCTACCTCCTCACATTTCCTGGGAGTGTAACTGCACTGGTGTGACAGATGTATCACAACACATCATGTATTAAGCTTCTTAAAAACCCCTCCTTTGGGAAGTGACAGGAACCACACTGACTCTTTATTACATAAACTCCATAACCCAACCAGCCACTGCTCCCAGGAGTTCACACAGCACCTGCAAACACTCTGCCATGTGTTCGGCAGGTCACCCTAACAAACTATACAACATGCACCTGGATTCCTTTCTACTCTCTCCCTCTTTGCTGTATCTACCCAGGAATTCACTCCACAGCCCTAAGAGCTATATTTCAAAGGTATAAAAGGCAACATATATGAAAGATTATAGACTTTACTCTGCAGGGGAATGATTTATTGATGCTGAGAGCTTAATTTAGTAATCAGACGCTATCTGAAGACAAAAAGCCCGCTCGGTCATGGAAAAATTAGATGAGGAATCTATTCCAGCTTTTGATGTAGTTTTGCTTGAAATACAAAGTTAAAAAGACTAAGAAAGAACTTTTCCAATTTACTGATATCCAATCTCATGGTGGATCTCATCCAGGTCTTTACTTCAAAAGGAAAAAGCATTAGTCATATTTTTACATAACTAAATTCCTGAGTCCCATTAAAGAGGGAGAGTCAAAGGGAACTCAAGAACAATTTCTGCCATTAAATATTTTCTTTTTATAGTATTGCTTGTAAGAAACAAATCTTGTAAGACTACTTAAGAACTTGAAAGCCTTTCATCATTGATTATGGTTCATTTCTCATTCAGATTTACTGACACTCACATTAATACCCATACCACTAATTCTGCATCATGGTAACAAGAGCAAATGATGTCTGCTGAGCTAACTCTAAGAACCCAATAAATAATTTGCAATTAATCAGCTGTTTAAGTAATAATAATTTGGAAACATCTCTGCAGTGCTACAGAGTTCATAGAATGGAATGCAGCTGTCTAGAAAAGTTACTGGATGTCACATTTGTCTGAGCTGGCTTAGTGAAGCAATGCTACAATACTGACACTTTTATACAGCTGAGATTATTGAAATGATCAAATGGATGTGATATGCACTGAACTCCTAATTCACGTAAAAAGAGACCTTGCAGCAGCCCAGCACATCCCAGTGCTGTTACACATTTGTATTTCACTGTCCCTTCTCATTACAGTAACTGTGACTAAATTTTGGAGAAGCCACAGGAAAAAAAAAGCCAGTTTCAATCCTTTGTTTCCAAAGTCACATTTCCCCACTTCCTCTTTGCCTGGGGCTTGCAATCCCTGTCCTTCTAAACTCCTTGATGCCCCTCTTAAACTCAGAATATTTAAAACTGACTCAGCTCAACTGGCATTATAGCAAGCTCCAGAGCCCTTTGGAACTACAGCCCCTGTCACCCCTGGGGCCCCAGGACAGCACAGTTTCTCATGGGACTCAATTCTTGCCTGGCTCAGACCCACATGACCATTGCTCTCACTCATCCCTGTGCTTCCTCCTCACATCTTTGCAGATGCTCTCATCATTTTTTGTCCCTGAGATCCAGACTGTCACCACATTGTCCACAACATAACAGATCATTTCCTCCTCCACTTGTGTAAGAATAATAAGTCATTTAAGAAATATGACCTTGACCATGTCAACTCTAACGCACCTCACTTCAGTCTTAAAGAATATTAGCTTCATTTCTCTGTGCAAAAGCTGGATTTATGATTTTCTGTAAATTATTTAGCCATTTGGAGAGCTAAGGAATGCTCCAATGAAATTCATCATTTGCTTGGTGTCATTAAAAGCTGTCAAACTTGCTAATTCATTTCATTGGCATTTGCTGTGCTTCATTAATTCCAGATCTAAATGTTTTCAAAAAATAATAATAAAGTTATATATAACTCAAAGCAGAAGCACCTATAAATCCTTCAAGCCTTTGGCAACTTCTCTAATCCAAAGAAATCATGTCTCCTTGTTTAACAAGTCTTGTGATGTCTGTGATAGCACCTCACTATAGTAACAGTCTTAATGTTATAGCTCCCTTGCACGCCTCAAGTATTAATCAGATCCCATATGTAAATATGAAATTAGAGTATTCCTGATACTCTTCCTGAAACAGATATGCCATTTTAAATAAAGGACAATAAAGATCAGGACTGTGAAGTTGCTGTTGACACTGGAGTCAAACATTGCAGCTTGCTGGTCATTGCTTTACTCTATTACCTCATCCCTTCACATTAAAATAACATTTCTAAATGGGCAGTCTATTCTAAAGGCAATTTCCTCTGCCATTAAGTTCTTTCTTTTTGCTTTTAAACTGAAGAGAGTAAAGAAAAATCCCACTTTATAACTAGAATGAAGGATTGCATACTTCATGCTAGAAGTGGGAATATAATTCTCCCTTGAATGCAAAAGACTCAACGATCAAAATATTAATTCTTCAATTTAGAAATTTCTTCATGAAAACAACATTTTTCTCTTTCATAAATAAGCTTAAATCCTAGCAGTTTTCCAAATACACTAACTTTTTTCTAGTATTGTCCTGAAAACTCATGTAGCATCCTCCACCAGCTGTGACATAAGGGTGTTATTAATGCCACATTATAAAAAATGCTATTTTTTTTAAATGACCAACCTTGATTGAATTCAACCTCACTTAGCAAAGTATCTGTGACCTTTATACCTCAGTGTAACTAAAATTATATTTAACAGTACTTTCTTTTCCCAAATCTCCCATAACCATCTCTAATTTCCACTGTATAAAAAGAAAATTCACAGTCAGCTGTTTGAACTTTATCAACATGTTTCAGCTACAACCAAAATTTTAGTTTGTTGAATAATCCAAATATAATCTGCAGGCATAAATCTACATATTAAATATAAATTAGACAATATTAAATTGCATATTAAATGCATTAAACAATTAGATCTAAATACTAAACTCTAGATTAAATCCAGAAAGCTGAAGTATCAAATAAGTACCCCCAGCCAACACAGAACCTGTAATTCTAAGGCAGGCAGAGTTTAAAGTATTTCATTACCCATCTAAACATGTGAACTTGTGTTTTACAGTTTGGACTCAATCCAAAGGCAGATTCAGTTCACCCACCCGTCCCTTTAGGGAAGCAAAGACAGCTGGAGAGGATGCTGCCCATACCAGTATCCACACGTGCTGCTGTGATGAGTGTGTGCTGGCACACTGGACAAACTCATGGAATGTAAAGAATTCAGGACAGAATTCTCTCACAGGAGCCTGTCTATTCCATTGGGGCAGCAGAGAAAATGTGAAGCCCTGTGAAAGCACCAAGAGAATCTACAGCCAGGGCTGTTCTTTAGAATAATGCCAGGGCTGCCTACAGGGGTATAGCTAAAATAGACTGCCCAACACTCACATACAAAAGCTACAATAGATGCTCTTCAATTCTTCAGCTGAATGAACCTCAGTCATTTAGCTTCTGTATTTCTTACAGTGAACCAAACTCATGCAAGGACATTTCTTTTGGAGGCTGGAAATAACATCTTATTTGGTATTTATGTCTTCTTTGTTCTTTATCCTTTCAATCTATTGAGATTTAAAATCAAGTCTCAGTTTCATGACTGCATGTCCCTGAAAACGTGCACAAGGTATCAAAATTTGTTAGATGTAAGACTATTGCCCGTGGAGCAAGAGATTAAACTAGTTTTGGTGCTTGATACACTCTCCCAGCCAACTGCACTCTGTCAGAACTGTGAGCACAGCACAGGTACAGCATAGTGTCGCCACTGTCTTCACATGCACGATGTGTGGCAGAGGCAGATCCAGAGTACATATAAATTACTCACCCAGGAAGAAAAAAGCCTACACAGTTGCCAACTAAGTCAACTAATACAAAATGCATGTTTTTACACGGGCTTTTCAAAGAAATAGTATTGTGGGAAGAATGAGTCATACGCCAGCAAAATTCATATACTGCAGTTACTCAAAGTGAGAAGAAAAAAGGAATTAGAACTTAGATGACTTTTTTTTTTTAAAATAACCAAGAAACATTAGCAAAACCAGCTGTTGCACTGTAATAATTCTAAAAAAAAGCTTTGTTATGCCTTCATATTCTCTTCCAGTAGTAGTTTTGTCTTTTTAACTTGCATTTTGGATTTGCTGTTGTTGGCACACTGTCCCAGCAGACACCAGACAAATAACTTTTCAACAACACAAAGACTTTTAAAACTATATCCATTAACCCCTATCCCCTTGAGAGGCTGGAAAGTGATTACTTAATTCTTTACAGGTTTACATGTGCATCCCTTTTCCATTTCTGTGACTTACTTTCTTTAGTTACAAAAAATAAAGCAACTTAGCGGTTATCTCCATCTAAATCACGGTTTATATATTTTTCTTAACCATGTACATTTTGTATTTACTGATTAACTTACTTGATTTTACACCTGACTTGCAGAGGATCCAATTCACTGTCTGGTAGGCTTGGGTCAGTACTTTACAATTACAGAAATTTATTTTGTGTATAGTAAGGACTTAAACACAACCCCTAAGTACTGATGTATTTTGTCATCTCTTTGCTTTGCAAGCAAGTACTCTGCTTGCATACAGAGTATTTCTCCAAGTTTATTTCCATAATCTCACTGCTTTAAGTTCATTCCAAATTTTATGTTTAATTTTTTGTTTCAACTGGAATAGAGTCAATTCACTTATTGTCTTAGACAGTCAAGTGCCATTATATAGCCATTTTGTGAGATTTTACACTTCAGTCATCAGACATCTGCATGTCTGATACACGGAGATATCAGCAGAACTGCTCTGCACAGATTTTAAAATCAGATCTGTGATTTGATCCTTACCAGATCTCAACCATGAATTTCACTTCCTACTAGAGTTTGCAGCTCAACCTAAATTAAAGAGTATGTTCTTAGATTTCAAGGTCTAGCATGTTCCCATTCATATTTATCCAGCAAAACTGCACTATTCTAAGATTGTTGTGTAACAATTAAATGGCTAAAAATCATCATCAGACCTGTAGAATAACTAAAAATATATAAAAATAACAACAAATTCAGTAACTCACAAGCAGCTCTTGCTTTATGAAATACTATATATAAATATAGTTTCAGTGTCCCAGACTCAGTACTTAGAGAATGCAACAATTCATCACTAATTTGAAGCATGTTAATTAGTTAATACCTAGAGTGGGGGTTTTAGACATTGAGAGAACAAGAAAAGCTCATCCTAAAACTTTTTTTTTATATGTTATGCTCTCTGAACTCGAAACTTGAACCCTTTTCTCTGGGTAAATTTTTTATTGTATGCATAACACCATAGACTTTTTTGATATCTCTACATGAGGTCAGACACAACTTTTATTTACAAGAACATGATTTTCCACCCAGTTTGACCTTAAATCAACTAGTAGTCACTGCTAAGGAAAAATTATCACTGAAATGATAAGAGATAACCAATCCTTATCTTCTCAAGCACAAATAGGCTAATCTTGGAATCAAATCTGGGGTTTAACTATGGAATTGGTCATTAATTTTATCACTCCTAAAGTACCAGGACTCTAGCCAATTTCATAAAAACAACTATGTTGCATAGCAGATTTCAGCCAGAAGCCAAGTTATAAAGTGTTCAAGAAAAAGATGTTGTAATAAGGAAATTTCAAGAGAACCTGAAATACCGTAAAGGAAAGGAAATACCAGCACTTTGCAGAGATTCAAGGCTACTCAAATTTGCCTGTTTTATAAATCTCTGCAAAATTAGTGTTAACCAAAATTCAGCATTATTTGCATTACTCTAGCAACATGGATGCAAATCTTTAAACAATCACGCTGGTAAAATTAGTCCGTAGTTCATAAAGGAAGAAATCCTAAGACATTGTGAAAATTTAAGCTGACAAGTAGTTTACAAATGGTTTTCCATACGAGATTTCCACACAGATGTACGTTTTAAATTCAAGTTCTTTTATTAAAATTTGTGATGCCTAGTTTCCTCTGATTGTCACATGAATTAGCAACTACTGGCATTAGAGAAAAGCTGTGCTAAATCTAAATGATTTTTCATTCACATTGCAATCAACTTCACTTATTACCATTTACTAGGTATATATATTTTTACAGGAAAATCAGAAGTTTACAGAGTTGGAAAAGAAGCCATAACTGTTTCTGCAGAAAGACAGTCTAAATTAGATGCTGGCAATAATAAAACATCAATGCACTTAGTATATGTGACAACTGACTGCACGAACTCTCTTGCACAACTCTGAACGCCTTAAGAGAAATTTGAGAGATATTTCCAGAGGAAATATAGATTGTCAGAAGAATGCAAACACTTTTAACAATTAAATACTCTAGGACAACATTTAAGAGCCTATAAGATGAATTGAGCACCATAAAAACCAGGGGGATGGAGCTCACTCAGACAAAATACAAGTAATTCAATTAACACTCAAACATTCAACAGTTCAGTGAATGCTGAGGAAGATTTGCCTCAAGACATTCACAGCACCTTGGGCAAGGCAACAACAATATGTGCTTATTGAAACCTGCATCTGGTAGTAATTTGTCCAACAGCAAACTTTTTCCTTTTCTTTGACTTGAATGATCTACAAAGGCTCATATACTCTGCAACTGTTCTCTTGAACTGAGACGCACATTGTATAATTTATGTTCTTAATTATAAAACAAAGTTTATCAGCATGTTTGTCTGTGTTGTGTAATTTCTTATTCTTCACAGAAGAATAATAGAATGCATCTTGAAAAGTGTATTCATTCTTCATTGTGACAACGTGTATTGAAATGGAAGAAATTTAATCCCTAAATTATTTTTCTTCTCCCTTCTTTACTGGTGATTTTTCCTTTCAATTAAGTTTGAAAATCTTTCTAGCCCACACACGCACCCCTCCGCAACAACAAAACCAAACCAAACAAAAAAACCAGGTTACAATCCTAATTTAACAAATATTTTTAGTACTGGATGAGCCATTTCAGGTACTGAACTCACTGATATCTTTGTCGCCTTGCACTGTCAGAGATTGGCAAAGAAATTATACCAGAATATTGAAGTTGCTCTGTCCTACTGATGCCAATTCAGTGTGATGGAGCATTACATGAGAAAACTGGGGGTATGTCTTCTGACTTATGGAAATGTAATGAGGTGTACTAAGTTCCTTAGAGGCACAAGTCACTTCTAAAGACATCAGCAAATTTATTTTTCAGATTTTACAGCTTAAGTATAGGAGTTCAGTTCAAATTTTGGGGTGCTATGTTCATCATTAACTAAAATTACTCTAAAATCATACATAAAGAACAATTTAATATCATTTACTACCACGGCACAAATCAAAGCATTACTGCATCACTGCATATACTCCTTGTTTAGATAATGATCTAATGAGGGCAACTAAGATGATTCATAAAGAAAATGAGTGTACCTTCGCAAATGTACTTGGGGAGCTGTTATTATTAAAAGAAGAAACATCAACAAGCACAGACACTGAGCCCTATCAGTGGAGAATGTCTGATACTGAACAGTACAAACCTCCACTGACTGACACTGCTTAGACAGAGGACAAACAACCCAGTGCTCACCAGCTGCATAAGCAGCTTGAAGAACATCAAGTACATAAGATTCAGCAGTTTCAGAGCACCTGGAAAGGTGCTGTAATACTGAGGCTGATAGGTTTGTACAGCTATTTGTTCACAGCTTCTCCCCCTCACATAAAAACTGATGAGATTATAAATTTATTCATAGCAGCATTTTCCCTTTTATAGTTATGTGAGATTTACTGTGAAATTGTATATAGAGATTTAAATTCTATCAATGTTTTGGCACTATGACAGCAATTGTCAGTTAAATACAGGAAAAAAAATATTAAAAACCCTTCCGTCTGTTGCTAATCCAAATGACATTACAAATTTTTTTCCATGTATTTGAAATCTCAAAGAAAAAAGACAACTTGATAGCAACACCAGCTTAAATTAAAAAAAAAATTCTTTATACTGAATAAATCAGCATTTCATCTATCTTTGCCCACAAGAATTGATTCTTACATTTGAATTTGCAGAGTTTCATTTAATTTGACTAATATTTATACTAGTCTAGCAAATCTATGAATCTATGTAGCTAAGCAGTGGTGCCTTTTATTGAAAGATGCCATCATTTACAAGTCAAAACTTTCAAGTAAAAATTCAAGTAAAAGGTTGTTTCGTATTTTTGAGACGTCACAACAGATGTTTACGACAATGCAGATTTATTCATTTGTACTAGGATGGGTAGTATTTTTATAGCTGCTCTCACTTAAATCTCTTTTGAATTTGAACAATAATGAGGGTTGTCTGATAAAAAGATGTTTGTAACTGACACTCCAAGTCCTGGTTTTACATGACTCAGCTTAGGGGCTTGGTTGGCTCTCATCCCTGACACCTCCCATTCCATACAACTCCACAACCAACCGTCCTTCCTCCTTCTTCCTCCTGCCTCCCACAAAACACAATTACTGCAAATGCCCCTCCCCATCCTAACGGGACAAATATGTATTTATTCAAACATATGAAACATATGAGTGTTTGTGCACACCAGTTGCTGATGTAAGCCCTAGGAAGAGCATTTGAACATAATAAGGGATAATAATTGAAATTATCAGTAAAGATATCGGGGAAAGACAAGATCATGTTTTGGTACCAAACAGAGGCAACACTTCACAGGTATTTCTAAAATCTTCAAAGAGCAACACAAGGTATCAGCATAAAGACCATTCTGGGGCTCGTTCAGAGGCTGTAAAACTCAGTTTGAACTCCTCTGTGTTGATATAATGATTAACTCACTTGGCAAAATGTCAGCAGCAGAAATACTATCATTTCAGCAGAGCAGTGTGTGAAGGACAGACTAACTAAATCTATTTTAGGCACTGCAAATTTACATACATTTTAAAATCTTCTGTAACCAAGACTCATTTCTCACTTGGACTGTGTTCAACAGGAATTCTTTTTCAGAAAAAAATTTACCATTATTTGAACATCTGGGAAATATTGCTTGATGAATGAAGAAATATGATGACACTAATCGACATCATGAGAAAACTTAGCTAGAAAAAAAACAACCTACCTCCTGAAAAAAAAACAAATTAATCTCTTAATCTCTTCAGAAAGAAATTCCTGGGCAGGCCTGAATCTGTCAAAGTGAATTTCTCCTGAAATGCACCAGATTAAAAACATGAAAACAAAAAAGCTCACAGACACAGAAAAGTCTCAAATATTAATTTTGGTCTACCCATCAGTAGTGATTTCTTCAGGAAGTTTTCATAACATCAAGTAAAATTAAGTTCTGAATACTGTTTGGCTAACAGAAAAAAACCTGTTCAGTTATAGAACTTACTGTTACAATATTGTTTTAGTTGGGTTTTTCAGTTTTGCTTGGGATTTTTTTTGGCTATTCATATGCTATTGTTTCAACATCAAATATATTGCATAATATAATGCAGAATCAGAAACAAACAGGATATTTTTAATAGCAAAGCACACTGGAAATTCTGAATTTTCTTCCAAATTAGGATAAGTTTCCTTTCAATATCAGTTGCCTATTACACAGCTAAGCCTTGTTCCTCAAGAAATGACTGAAAAATGGTCAGGCACAAATGTCAAGTAAGTGCAGAAACAGAATAAAAACAAGTTTTCTGTGTTTTCTCTTAGTCAAAGAAAGAGCACCGAGTATCTTACTAGCATGAATCCTTCTTTTTTTTTTTAAATTAATCCTACCCTTGTATAATATAAGAAACATAGCTTGGGATACAGTAAACCAGCAGAGAAAAGTGATTTTGCAAATAACAAACAGGGTTCATTCACTGACCACAAGAACTTCTCATAGAAATTATAGACACTATGGATCCCAATTTTTTATAAGAGACAAAAAACTTGAATTACAACATTACTAAAGCAAAATAATACAGACATCATGACCTGCTGGCACCAATATCTGACCTTTATAATCACATTTAGAAATATGAACTCTGGTCTGGATTTGATTTTTTTCCAAAACTCTTTATGACCCTCTTAGACTACAAGACTTCTACCCCTTCTTGTGTTTTAATCAATCATAAAACAAATTGAACATTTTATTTCTTGCATGTATTTTATAATCTTCTTTCATCCTGATGAAAGCAGTAAGTACAGTAAAGCACTCAAGTAATTTAGGAATTGAAATCCAAAGGAAGAAAGTATATTTACACTTGGGTCTTACTGGGAACAGAGAGAAATGAGGCTTCTGTACTTCTGAAAATGAACATAGTTGGAAAATGGTTGTACAGAAATTCCACTGCTCATACTACAGTGAATTCATGCCAAAATTTCCCTTTACCACTATTAGCACTCCTGGGATTGACAATCCCTTTCAAATAAGATGTTTCACTCCTCAGGATTTCAAGAGCATTTACACACAGCCCAGCAAGGATAAGCCTGGTTACTTTGTTTAATTGGCTCTTGAAGAACAGTGGCAGCTATTTCTGGAGGAAAAGGGCAACAATGAAATGAGTAGCCTTCAAAAACTAAGTTTCTTAGAAAATCTTACAAATGGGAATGGTTTTTCCACAACTATGGAATAATCTTGGCTATGGGCTTTATATTGCTGTGTCAGTTTTTACTTCCACCAGTGTCGCATCAGTAAAAATTAACCTTTAACACAGAGTAGGAGAGTGAATATCAGGAAAGCTGTAATTTTAGACTGAATCTGAAGAGCCTTCCACACAGCAAACACCATTACCCTTTGCAGGGTTAAATCTGGCATATGTGGGGAGCAAACAAGTCGGTTTAGGGATGCACTGAAACGCAACAATCCAGCCCAAGTTCTGAACTGGAAATCATCCACTTGGTTGTTCTGTCTCCAAGTCAACACCTCCCGTGTCTCACTAATAATTCAAGGATCCATAGGCTGTCTCTATTTTTAAGCCCAGCTATTAAACTCAACTACACATTGAACAAGTGTCAAGTTTAAAAGTTTAGGTTAGGAGCAAGGAGACAAAGTGATTTGGAAAACAGAAGTGCAGTTTTTACATGAGCTTGGGCAGCTCCCAAAATGAACTGTATCCAGTGGAAACAAGACCTAAGTGCTGACATGGGAGTTTCCCACAGCTTCTATTGGCCTTCAAAGCCATGTGTGTCATCAGAGTCTCTTGCTGAAGCTGTACATAAATATCTAACTGTTATTAAAAAAAAAAAAAAAGTTTCACAGAACCTAAATTAAAGCCAGATGTGGAAAAAGCAGATGACTAACATTTACTGTCATTTCAAGACAGAATAGAAACACTTGCTAATATTACTATTTACTGAGTAAATCGCCATGCTAAGGAAGTCGTGGAATATTTATAATTTCCTGATGCATCTCATGTCAAAGAAGTAAGTGCTCTATTAACTAAAACTCCTGCAATAACTATCAAAGTTAAACCACAAACTAAATCTGTATTATGATTGCTACTCTTGTTGCATGTTGAATTAGGATTATATTCTTATCAGTCTTTGTAAAAAGACAAGGTAAAGCATGTCAAGATGGCATTAATACTTAGGTCAACAGTAAAGGCCTGGAATAGGAAACTGAACAGAGCAAGTAAAAAAGATATTCAGTGAAAACTCTCCCATATCTTACTGCAAGCTGTATTGTTTTAATATGGGAAAATGCAGTCTGTGCTAATAATGTAGGGAGGGAGAGTTTTAATGGAAAATTCAGGCCATCCAAAACTGCTCTGTCACTCCTATGGAACTTCCATAACTTATCATGAAAGCAGCTAAGCATTTAGGTGAATTAAAAATAAAAAACAAGAGTAAGTTTCAGAGTGTGATTTCACTTAAGATGCTGAAACATAGCATGACAGTTTTTCTCACCACAACAAAACACTCTAAGCAAAACATTCAACTAAATCATCTTAATGAATCAACATTTTAAGGGCAATTTTTTTTAAAAAAGCACAAGATTGAGTCATTTCCCTATCAGATACAAGTTTATCAGTCAAATATCCATGATTTTCACACAAAATTGCAACTTGATTATGATGCTACTGCAGTAAATATAAGGTTGGATGACATTTAACTTTACTAGTCTATTTTCTTTACAGTGCAGAAATAGCACTGGTGAAATTTTACTAAACAGGAGAAAAGGAAAATCTCCAGTTACTAGAAACCATTTTTATGGTCTCCAAACCCACCAATAACCTAGAAAATATCTCCAAAGAGTTTGAATGCTGAAAAGCACATAACTTCTTAACAGAACAATCAAATATTCTATTAACCAAAAGAGCCCATAAATGTTTTATGAAACCTCTCAGTATTTTTGCTGCAGTCTTTAGAACATAACAAGAATATCTCAAACCAATCTAAGGAGCATCAACCTTAACAAGTCTGATGCCTCCATTTTAGAGAACACATTCTGCCAACAGCAGCTCCAAAAGAGCCAGAAACCTGAAAAACCATTTTGCAGACCTCACACTCATGAATGACAGCATGAGACCAAGGAGTTCAAAATACAAGAATAATTCAGCAGCAAATATATTAAAAGTACTCTCTTGTGCACCGAAAAAAATTAAAATCTGCCCCAAATTATGTACTGAGGGAGTACTGTGAGAGTCCAAAACCATCTCTTTGATTTTCAGAGACAACAGTGGTAAACTGTAATGAAATAACAGATCTTTTAATCTGAAGCAAACAAGCATGCTCCAGAATCTGCAGAAAATCTGCCTTTTAGACCTTAACCTTCATAAACACAGACTTTATCATGACTATTAAACTAGTTAATCCTGATAAAACAGATGAATTTTTACAAAAATATACCAATACCACAGGGAAGCAATCAAGAAAAGTCACTGGTTTTATGGTAGTTGGGCTAATTTGAAAGCATTAGCTCTGCAAATATTTTGTATGTCAGTTTTTCCACCTATGAGTAATGATTTCATTGCAGAAACCTCAGTGTTGAACCAAAAGATTTTTTGAAAGTACACTAATTCCATTTTTATTATAAACTTTGAACTTCAGTAAGTTGCAATAAACTCACACCTGACTCGACGTTTTTTAGAAAGTCTCTAAAACTTCATAAACAAACACTTGTGCACAGGCTGAAACTACAAAAGAAATGTATTGACTAATGTCTGCAAAATAATACATTACTAACTAGGGCAATTGTAATTGTTTTTACATTTTACATTAGCAGCCTAAAAGTCAGGCATGGCAATCAGACCACTGTTAATAAGTGGTACGTGTTAAGTGGTGTTTCTTTTCCTTTCTTGGATCCCTCTCATATATATATTTAAATATTTTCTAAGTATTACCAGGCTGATTTAAGAATGCATCAGGTATTTTACAGTTTAATGTTTCCAGCATCTGCTCCAATTATTTTAAAAGGTTAAAACATGAAACAGAAAGCCAAGTTATCATTATCCCCCCAATGTTATTAAGCAACAATGTTGAGCCATTTCCAGCTGAAAAAACAGCTACACCATTTGCACAGGCTGCAGTAACTGAATGATCACTTCAAAAACATCCATGTGATATGACTAGGCCAAAATTAAATTATGATGCAGAATGGTACAGACATTAGCAGATGGAGTAGGGAATACTAATCATTATTAAAATACAGTATTAAAACAGATACCTGAGTGTGGTGGTTTTAATCTAGGCCTTCCCTGGTTACCAGTTTGTAACCAAGGAAGGGGCAGTGTTCCCAGTATTCCATACGATTTTTACATAAATCGTGGTATAAATAAGAGGGGAGAAGCGGCCTTTGTTCTTCTTCTCTTCTGCCGGAGTTCAGGAACAGTGGGTCCCTGCGTTGGTCTCGCTTATCTAAGGCTGAGGCCTGCAGCATCCACTGACCTGCCACGTGGAACCTTGGAGAGTGCTGGCCGTGTCTGCCAAGCCTACTTTCTAAGGGACGTGGTGAGATTTGTTTTACTAGTTATTTTACTGGTTCTCGGGTTTGATTGCACATATCTATTTGGTGTCCCTTTTTGTTTCCTTTTGTCCCTTTTTCCCCTTTCCCTATCCCTTCGGGGGGTGTTTGGATTCCCGTTTGGTGTGTACATAGCACCTTAACTGTAATATACATAAAATATATTTTTTATATATAACTAGCTTGATTTTCGGGTTCTTCAATTTGCATAGTTTTTTTCCTTTGCCCTGGGGGAAGCAGAAAGGGGGGAAGAGAGGGGCTGCTACTGGGGGGTTGGGCATCCGGCAGGGAGCCAAGTCACAACCCTCACACTGAGCAACCTGATCTAGTGAAAGCTCCATGGCAGGGGGATTGGAACTAGACGACCTTTAAGGTCCCTTCCTACTCAGGCCATTCTATGATTCTGATACCTGTTTCATTTTTTTATGGAACACACTCAGCTATCACAACTCTTTAGACAGTGTTATTGCCCATGCTATTGCCCCCAATTTCTTCCACATTCCAACTTTTGGCACTAGACAAACAGCACTGTTTTCCCCATAGTACAATCCCTCAAGTTTTATAATAATTACATTTTAATTACCCAAAATGGTAATTGATTTCCTTACACCACATAACACAAGTCACTTGTTTCCTTTAAAAGCAGTATCTGAAAAGTCAGGATACAAAAAGTTACAAATAATTTAAGAGAATGTCCAAATCACTGAGTAAATCACTCTGTAAATCAAACACCACTGCTTGATTCCATCAGTGATTCATTTAATCACATGGTTAATTCTTAAAATCCAAATTGTATTTTCTTACCTCAGCAGCTTGTGTCTCCTGGTGTAATAAAGTTAGACCTGTCAAGTCTTCCAAGAAGGAATGTGAAGAATTAAAAACTTTAGCAAGGAAACTAAACCCTTCTCGTTCATACTGCTCCAGGACCTGTCAAATACAGAAACAGAAAAGTATTTAAAATATAATACCCATAACATCATTATATTTTGCTCACAAAATAGAAGCACAAACTTTCTTAACACTCAGAAAATGACTGTATATTGTAAGCAGGCAAAAACTTCCCCAACTCTAATTCTAAAGTGAGGAAAAGTGAGGGCAAGAGGGAACAGAAGTGGAGTTTAGAATTTCCGGGTTTTAACATATCTTTAAGCTTATAACAAGACAGATGATATGGCAGGAAGAAACACTTCGCTGCAAAGTCACGAAAGCAGCATTTGAGTTACAGAAAACACAGTAAAGACTGTTCCAATGGATCTGCTGAAGGGAAAGAACCACGCTGGGACTGAGGGAAAAATTCCCCAATTCAGTGTCCAAGTCCAACATCCTCCCAGTCTCCAGTGATTCACGGTTCTGAGATTACTGAATCTTAAAGGACTCTCTATTTTTCTGCTCTAATTTTTGCAGTTTATCTTTTATTTGGAGAATTTTACAGACTCCTTCAAGGACTGTGAGGAAGGTTTTAGCTTATGCTCATCTCAATTCCCCAACCATGAAGAATTTCACTTCACACAGCTTTAGCTTAGATAGATAAACTATTTGCCAGGCTGATTTCAATCCAGTGTGATGGAGACCGAGGGAACAGAAGAAAAATCTCAAAGATAAAGATGATTCCACAAGTTTTGTAAAAGCAGGTAGCCAGAAAATAGAAGGAACTTATGACTGAGCAATCCCAGTATCTGTTGTTTCCCTATTTTTGTTCCAGGCTGTACCACTGATTATTTAATACCCTGCTTTGCTGTCACCAGGCTCACAGATGAAGAAGCTGAGCTTGACAGACTCTAAAGCAACAGAGGTTCATGTAGCAGAGCAGGATGCATGTAGGGACCTCAAAACCACACAATATTTAAATACAAAGGAGAAATATAAATGATATCAGAGCTAGAGAGACAGGGGAAGGATCACCAGGATCACTCTGGATCAGAAGAGGCAAGCTTTTCAGAAGAGTGGAAATGAGAGTTCCATTATGAATTTATCTTAACTCATCCAAATCATAGAATCCTAGAATGACTTGTGTTGGAAGGGACCTTAAAGCTCATCTTGCTCAAACCCCTGCCATGGGCAGGGACATCTTCCACTATCCCACATTGCTCCAAGCCCCTTCCAACCTGGCCTTGGACATTTCCAGGGTCTGGGCAGCCACAGCTTCTCTGGGCAACCTGTGCCAGGGCCTCAACACCCACATAGAGAAATATTTATTCCTAATATCTAATTTAAACCTACTCTCAGTTTGAAGCCATTGCCCCTTGTCTATCACTACAGTTCCTGATGGACAGTCCCACTCTGGTTCCCAGTAGCCCCTTCAGACACTGGAAGGTGCTCTAAGTGTTGCCCGCCACGATAAGAAACACAAACCAACAAAGTGTTAGTTTAATGCCGGTGCTTTACTCGGGCCCGGGGACCTGGGGACTAGAGTCCCAAAGCCAGAATCCCGCACCCTTCATCTTGAGCACATCTTTTATACACTCAGACAAACAAAGACATTTGCTAAGCTGCTACTTCAAAGTACATGGTGAAACTTAATATTTCATCCAAATAATTAGCTCCCAGCTAGGTCATCATAAATCATCCCCAGTTGCCTAATTCGTTTAACTCACTCCCACCACCAGGTGCATGTTCAGTTCTTCTTTTTATAATTGTTTTTCCTTAATCTTGCATAGCTAGCACATTCCAAACCTTTGGGCCTGGTCTATACAGAAACCCTTAGCTATACTACTGCTAACTCAGAGATCATTGCAACATAAGGTCTCCACACAACCTTCTTCCCTCCAGGCTGAACAGCCTCAACTTTCTCAACATGTCCTCACAACTTACTCTCCACAACTTTATTCTTCTCTAGTTTAACAATTCCTAATTGTCTCAAATAACCATTGCACTGATAAATCTTAAAATTGTGGAAACTTGCACCACCCAATAGCATTCTTCAGCAAAACACATCCAGTGAGCTTTTACACCAAGTCTTATTCAAACTCATTTAAAAATACATTTATATTTAGCTGACAGAACTGTGAGTTTACTGATAAAACCAGATTGGGATCTTCACTCAGATCTTCATGTAAAATGCCCATTTAGGAGCAAAATTATCTAATACATACTTAGGTTTCAAAAGAACCCAAACAGAAACACAACTATGAAAAAGACAGATATAGGTGACTATAACAAACACTTGGCACCTTCTTGACCACACTTAAAACCAGCACTTAGTGTTCTCTTACTAAATCATCAGAAATCATTCTTCATGCTTTACTTATTTATTTTGGTATACATGGGGGTTTGTGGATTTTTTCAATGACCCATAACATAATCTGAAATCAAAAAAGAAAAAAGAAAAAAAAATTAAAATATTATTAGAAGCATTTCTTTGTGTTTTGCTTGTGTATTTTATTCCTGAGAATCAAAGTAATCTGAATGTTCAAATGTAATACAGAGAACTGTACAACTTTAGCATTTCATTTGAGATGCGTCCTCTTAATATTATCACTTAAATACACTCAAATTTCACTGTGGATAGACACATATATTTAATGACTATTCTGTGTTTCAAAATAAAAATAAACCAAGTGAAGTGCAGAAATCTCTTGCATTTGGCTCTTTGTGCAATACTGTATGCAGATGCCAACTTCTAAGTTTGGAGCGTGTTCACAGCCCTGCCTGTGCATATCCCCCAAAGCCATCAGTGTTCTCCAATGTGCTGCTGTTGCTACTTCTTGGAACCACAATCCAGAGCTCAGGAGGCAGATTTTTGGTGATGGAGGCCAGGGTATAGGTCATGGCACACTGAAATCATTTCCAGCCTATACACAATAAAATCTAGCCTTTTTTTTTTTAATTTTACAGCATATCCACAAAATGCAGGGACAACAAAATTTAAGATATTTTGGTCTCTCCCCAGAGGTAAAACTTGTTAAAGATGTAAACTACCTTGGGATATGTAAATATTATGAGCTGGGGGAAGAGTTGAGTGCAACCTTACTATATACAAGTAATTTATCAAACAGCCTTTAAATCTGGCTGATTTTGTTACTCAGCTAACTATGCTTTGATCCTCGTTTCCAAAAAACCTGTGATTTGGGCCTGAAGTGAGAATTTCCAGGTATTGCTTCCTCGGTAAGTACATGAGTTCAGTGTGCCAGAGTGCTCTGCATGAACTGCCCTGTTCAGCTCAGAGATGTGCTAACCTTCCCATCCTCCCTGCCAGAGCCAGGAATGGATTCCGTGTGCTCATACAGAGCAGGCAGCATGACCACACTGGCATCCACACTGGCTAGCCCTCCTCAGGGATAAACCTCCTGAAGGATTTTTAATTAAATCCAAGTGCCCTTTCTATTGTGATTACCAGGGAAGAGAGAAGGAAGTCTCACATTAAATGCCTTCTGAAGTATTAGTAAGATCACAGAACCACAAGCTGCAGGTATACTATCTTTGGACTTAGTGGACTACAGATTTTTTTTTTTCAAGTTGGATAGAAATGATACATATTACTATGACCAAACCTGCTATTGTTATGGAAAGATTAAATAATTTATTTTCTCCCTGTAGCAACTCCATCATGCTACCCTGCTCCGTGGCAGTGACCTTCCATAGTGCTCCAATGGCAAACTTAGGTTTGGGTAACAAATTTGACTATAGTCACAGTATCTTAAAGTACGAAAAAAAAAGAGTATTTTTTCTCCTACTATCAGCCAGAGAAACCTGAAAAGCTTTATTGAAAAATGTACTTGCTGATTATGATTGCTTGCTTTTTATAATGGGAGCAGCTTGCTGAGTAGAAGTATCCGTTAATTACTTTTAAATCTGAAATCCCAGTCACATGGCCCAACAAACTTCATACCAGGGAGCCAAAAAGGACCTGGCAGCAGAACTCTGCTGCCTGAGCAGTGGTGGTACCACTGAAGAAAACATACATTACAATGAAATCCTTTTAATATATACAGTGTACTGTGACTCAAAGAACATTTTGTTACCTTCAGGGATTTTATTTCCCAATTCAGATGATTAAAACTTTACAATGCTACAAAAAGGATAAACACCTTTAACGTGCTCATATCTAACCTTTACTACACACATTCAGTAGCAACTGTTCTCTGATAAATGTAACATGGCATAAATTTGTTCATTAGCCACTGAACAGACCTCAGCAAGAAAAAAGAATGAGGAAACATAAAACTCATCTCAGATTCCCATGCCAGGAGACCACACAGGGACACTCTGTGGATCATCAGGAACAAAGCCAGTCAAGACAACAAACAGACAAAAAATAATTCTAAAAAATATTTCCAGATTTAGTAAGTTGGCAGGAGCTTGCTTTTGCACTTCTGAACAATTCTCTTCGCTGCTGACACAACACTTGGTACCAGTGTGATCATTCTGAGTAACAGTTTTATGGGAGGAAAATACTTGAGAGATGTTCTAATTTTTATTACTATTGACCTCAAACTAGTTACTGTCTGACTGCACATGTGAAAAATCCCGCATGAACTTTTCCCGGGAATAAAAGTGTCCCTAATATGTCACTATGCAGCAATTAATTTCTCAAGCAGAAAGAACTGCAAAGCAGCAACAACAAAAAGAACCAGAAGCATATAATTCTTGTACCCCGCCTGGAAAGCTGAAGCAATAATGATTTATTAGGGCATTCTTATCTTTTTTCTCTATTGTAGGTCATTTGTCAGAGCTTAGGAAGAGAACTGGAAAGTACCATGTCCTCTGTACTTCAGAGCAGTTACAGGAGAATATACATTTTAGTGGAACAAATGAAGCTGTGATGCACATTATCACAACAGGGCAAAATAATGTATTGCCAAAGTCTCCCATGTAAACAATAGCCAGTAACTCATTTCATGAGCAATCTTTTTGTTCTCATCTGCTTACTGAAAGAAAAAAAACACAAATCTTATGGCAGGAAGAAAGAAAGACAGATCTAGAGTAAAAGAACACTTTTTGAAATGGGAAACAGATGTGCAGCCTTGATGTTATATTCTTTTTAGCGGTATTCTGCACAAAGAAGTCTCAATTGCTGGGTAGAAAGACATCCAGAAAGAGAGCCTGGCTCCAGCACTGCTTTATAGCATACAAGTTAATATCTGGTTAAGTAAACACACAAAAAACAAGCTCCTAACCCAAAGAACCTGGCTCCTGATACAAAACTGGCTCATGGTTTATGCCTTATTTCTGTCACAGAAATTTAAAACTTTTCATCAGTATTCACATTTGGTTGGGCTTTTTTCTTTTTTAAGCATTTTGCATCTGCAGAGCTTGAAACAGTGTTGTTTACTTTCCTGGAAAAATAAAATAATAGTTATTAAAACTAGATTGCTTACACTAAGAAAGATCTATGGGTAGCCCACCTCCAAAATGAGGGGTGCTCTGTTTTATACTCTTCCTGGCTTTAAACGCTTTCTTCAAAGATGACACAGCACACTTCCCTCCCTGCCCTGCCTCGCTCAAAGGGGGCAGACACTTCACTGAACATTTCAGAGTCACGAAAATCACAATATTCAATGTCCTATTTAGAAATCTGACATGTCTCCATATATTTGTGCACACTGTTAACTATCTGGTTATCACAGGCAAAGCAGAGTGAATAGAGAACTACTGTGTAGCTTGCTGAAGAGAGACATGTCAGTTTTAACAGCTACTTGGAAAATAAGACAGACATGTAAAAGTCTTGCCAGTTCCCTCTTCAAAGTTCAATATATCTGCTATTAAAACAGCAAGTTTAGTGAAAGACGACAATGCTGTGAAGAGCCCTCTTAAATGAGAAGATAATAAGTTGAGCCATTGGGACCTTGGGCCCAGGCAGTTGCACAGCACTGCTAATGTTCAAAATTTTATCATGAAACCCATAATTCCAGTTTCCTTAAAAATCCCTCATCTCCTAGACTCTTTCCATGAAGTTCTCATTTTTTATTGCCGTTTGATCCTAAGAAGTTGTAAAAAAAAAAGTTTAATAAGGTGATGCTGTAATACATCTATGAAAAAGGATGCAACAAAACTGCACTTTTGTGAAAATTAGGTAATGATTTTTCAGAGACTCAGTTCATGATACTGGAACAAAGAAGTCTGATAACGTTGCATGAGCACAAAATTGATTCTTAAGACACTTAACCTGTAGATAATACTCCAAGTGCATTCACACATGATTAAGTTTTAAGAACAAGATCACAGAAAAAAGTTTTGAAATAGGCTGCACTCCAGTCACACAGTGAACAAGGCTACACTGGAAACATAGGACAGTTATAAGATACAAGGCAAAACCTGCATTTTTCGCTCATGTCCAAATAATTAAAACACCCTCTGCATACACAATTCTCTCCTTAACTTCCCATAATCAGTATTAAAAATGAGAGCAAATCAGTCTAAAACCTTACCTGATCTGAGTACAATGTGCTGAAAAATCATTTAAGGAACAGATTGCTGCTTTAATTTAGAGAAGGAATGTATTCAGACAAATGTGTTTTGTCTGTTGCTATTTCCCACACCAATCTGGAATGGCAATGGACAGAAAATGGAGTACTAACTTACTGAAGAACTGGCCCTGAAAGGTCTCTACAAGATTTTTTTTTAATGTTTTGAACTTTTCAGTTTCTCCTGGAAAAAAAAAGAAGAAAAAAAGGAAAAAGGAGGAAAAGTAGAGTTCTTAGAAATTTAAGATATGTCATTCTTGCTAACATTCAGTTCTTGGGAGCTGCATGCATTCTGAGTTTTTCTGAAGTGACCTTGATATGCTTTATACAAAAGTAATAATTTTTCCTGATATGATCTGATCAAGTAATAATACAGACAAAACCAAGATTTTTATTTTAGCTACTCTTTCCTTTCTAAAATATTTCTCAACAATTAAACATAACAGCATTTGCAGATTCCAGTCAATACAAGGATTCTACCGCAAAGCATACAAGTTTAGGGCACTCCTTACCTGAATGTGTTAGTAAATAGAAAGGTAATGGGAGAAAGGAATAGAGAGCATAAGAAAATAAACATCTCCATTCTAGAGATGAAGAAAGAGGAACAAAAGAGTTTTCTAGTAGCTAATACCATTAGATCATCTGTCCTGACTTCTTTTAACACATTGGTATATCCTTAAGTCACCTAATTGCCATTCCCTGCCCACTCCATGTTTTACACCGGATGGATATTAAAAACTTTATTTATCCTCATTCTGCTTCCTGTCCAGAATTTATGCTGATCAGCTCATCAGCAGTTACAACATGTTCGGCTCCAGTTCATTCTGGCATTAGTCACTATCTATTATGCAACAACTCAAAAAGCCTTTCTCTTTCCCTGGTCCCATCCGAGGGCACTGACAATTCAGGGCTGGATAACATGTCCCATATACTGGGACAGACATGCACAGCACAGTGCTGGGGTTGGCCTTGAAGGAACAGCCCAGATGCAGCAGAGATTCCCTAATGCTGGGAATGAAGCAAGGCCACTTCCCCAACATCGAAGAAAATTATTCTTCTCACAGAAAAGCAACTGCCTGATGCTGAAGGCTGCTCTGGCTGCCTGTACAATTTGATTATACAAAGACAAGAGGAGTCCATCTCTGAAGGGGTGACTTAAGCAAGCCAAAAGTCAATACTGGGTACTGCACATAAAATCACGTATTCCATCCAGTTCTCCCCTGCCATCAGCACTTCAACAATAAGCCATGGTCTGTCAGACACTAAGCACCCAAAACTACCACTGCCTCAAATAGAAACTGCAGCTGCTCATTAGTTTCAGATCTAGGCTTAAAAATCCATTTTGTAGACTATTTCAGAGCAGAGGATTTCATTATCTGGATGTGTACAATATCTATGCAAAACAGCACTGGAGGAACAGCAGCATTTTCTTCAAAACTGTATTTACTGGATTTCATAAATTGCAACTGTTGTATCATCTTTTTAAATTAAATTGCCTTCACTCTTTTCCAGTTTCAAAGAAAACAGAAGTAATTATGAAGACACAGATATGGGCAACCCTGTAGAAATGTGGAAAAACTGAATAAAAGTCAAACAATGTTAACTGTTCAAAAATGCCTATGTGGGCTTTTCTAAACAAAACAACTGCTCTCCAGTAAAGCAAGGCTGATGATTTAAGTTTAACTAAAGAAAACAGGCATCGATGTAGACCACTCCTGTCAAAGACTGCAATGAGAAGAATGCAGAAAAAAACATACGAGAAACAATTATAATAATTAAAAATATAAAAGTGTCCTGTGTCTATGAATATGCATTGAACACGTGGAATAATGGAACAATAAATAAGGGAACAGGAGGCATTAGAAATTTTAAGTCAAAGTATTTTAGTTCCATTTTGTTTTTACGGACAGAAAATGAATTCTGTAACAGCTTTACAGAGATATGACAACACAGTAGGTAGTTGCCATTAGAAGAAATTATTACAAATGCTATTCTAGGCACAGTTAGGTCTTGAACATGTCAGTACTAGAAAACTGCAATGATGCTGTCTTTTTCCAGACTGATAGTCCTTTACTTTGTACTAACTGTGGTTAAAATGTAATTGAATTAAAAGAACAATAAATATTGGGGAAAAAAACAACAACAAAAAAACCCAACCCTTTAAGACCCAGAGAATTTAATTTAAATGCAACAGAAATACAACCTGTCAGAAATATGAATCCATTGCTTTTAAGAGTGGTGGGTTTCTTCTTCCCCTTAAAACCCAGCATTTTAAAGTAAGTTAAACTTGACAATTGGAAAATTAATTTTATTCATGGTCCAGAAACCATGTAAGTATTTTCACTTAAAGACTTCAATCAATTAATTTTTTTTCTTTTAGTTCAGATAATACAGACTTCTGTTTAAAATGGACTTCATAAGCCATTCTCTCTCTCACTCAAGATTGTTTAGAGTAATATCTTACATCCATTTAAGGTCACTGAACAACTACTCGAACATATTTTTACTAGTTTTAATGCTATTTAACTTGGAAACAAGTAAATTAGTCAATATCATGAACCAATCAGTCACACTAGCTGCTTCTTGGACTGAACTCTGGGATTCTCTGCAACATAACTTTGATTCTACTATCTAACATGGAGCATTGCCACATCAGCATAAACAGACATGCTGTTTCACTGAAACAACAGCAAACAACCAATTCACCAAAGAAAAGAAATACAGAATAATAAAGTATTTCTTTACTTCTTTAACTTTTTACTGAAGGGCACAAAAATGTGTTACCTATTTACTAGGAGGGATTCTTCATCTAGCGACTTTACTACTACAAAACCAGAAGTAATAACAACAGAACTGCTTATTCTCTAGAGCAAAAGGAAGAGAGAATCACACAAATTTCCGAGTTTTATGTTTTCTGTTCTTTTTTTCTCCCTTCCTCTTTGTCTTTCCCTTTCAAGGAACCTCCTTAATTATCTAATCAGCAGAGTTCAGAACTTACAGTGCAAAGATCACAATACTGAAGAACAGTTCCTAAAACACTTTGCAGTAAACCTGCACTCTATCCACTCCCTGCTGTCATGAAGGTAAGACCCCAAACCAGAATGATCTGGGAAGGAATGTTGTTTACTCTGTTATTTAAACCCATTTTCTATGCCAAGTTGTACTTACACTCCCTAAGATCGTAATGGTTGCATTTGCCATGCAGAGAAGTCTTACCTGATCAAGACAACTGGACTGGAGACAATAAATGCAATTATCTTTGGCTTAGGGGCTGGATAATAAAAACTGGTTTTGCTCAGCAAAGTATGAAAGACACAAACCTCCAGTGTTCAAGATTTAAAGACAGTTGCAAACACCACACTTAAAACAAGCACTTGGACACTGCATATCCAGCTGCTACCTTCAGATAGATCCACCTATCCTGAAGTCAGAAGTTACAAAATGCATCCTCCTCTCAGGGCCACGAACAAAAAACAGATCCTCACCCGTGCGAAAATATTTGGGTGGGTGGTTTAGTATCACAAGACACAAACTGATCTTTCACTTTGTATAAACTGCCAATTAATACAGATCAATACACTAACAAGAGAATCTGAAATGGAATAATGTCTCATCAATTTCCTGTGGAGAAGCACAATTTCTTCTCCTTAAAAGAAATAGTAAGTAATAACAGCAAGAAATTAGTCCTCACTGTAACTCCAACTAAATTACAACAGAGAATAAGAATGTAGTCAAAAAGAGAAAAAGTCTCCTGAATTCTTTTATACTTGATAGATTTATCTTAATTGAAGAAAATGTAACAATAAATTGACTAAGAAGCCATTTCACAGATATGTTAGAAGTTGAAACAAAGAAACAATGGAATGTCTAAGAGCAATTGTTTTTTAAAGACATCCAACATCATCATGCCTGGTGGGGCAAAAGAGCACAAGTAAATGCTGCCAGCAGCAGCATTAGTTAAACTATCCCTGTGAGCTGCCTGAGTTTTCAAATAACCTTATTTCTCTTCAGTACCAAAATATAAAGTATAACATAAAGTTTTGCTTCATTTTAAAAAATCCTCTCTTCTGTTGACATTGGGGGGCTGTTTGGTGTCAACAACCTCTGTTATCTATTAAACATCAATCAACCTGCATCCACCACCTCTGAATAGCTGGTGCAAAACATCCATCATTTCTGACTCACAATCCAACCACAGCAGTGCCAACACACGGCAGTCTCCTGCTTGTTGAATTTTGGTAAAGGGTATGATTTAAGATTTAGCATAAGTATGTTCTATCTTTCCCCATGTCCCTTCCTTTCACAACCTGTCCTATGGAGCTGTTCTGTGCAAGGGAGTTGATTCAGCACTACTGTCTTCACGTAGGATTAGCCATGATGTTCCCAGTCATCAGGACGGACTAAGCAAGGAGTAACTTCCCCACTTAAACATGCTTCATTAAAACCACCTATTTTTCCTCAGAGATAATTAGCTCTCTCCTACCCTATTAGATTCAGTGTTGTTATTATTCCATTGTATGCATATATAGATATACATACATGTTCCATTTTTCAGTGATCACCTCTCCTGTCTGTACAGCCTCCACATCCTCTTCTCTGTTCACAAAACAGGACAATGTAACTTTTAAGATTTCTGAGGTTCTTTATCACATTTGTTGTCCTCTAAAGGAACAAAATTCCACCACAATGGTCACATTACCATGGTCACAATTTCTTAGCATGTGATGTGGCATATTTAGTCCCCATTACAAATTCATTCTGTAAGTATCCTTCTATTTGGGATACTCTACATTATATTTTGTTGACTTTATTGTAAAAATTCAGTATTTATAAAATAGCAAGACCAGGCATCATTTTGAAGAATGCACACCTTTCAGGCAATGAACAGTAAAACATCCTCATTGTGACTAATTTTGAAAGATAAATTATTTCAATTCTATCACTAAATTTAAAATTTATTTCCAGAGAGGTAAAGGCTGCCCGATATTTCAAAAGTTATGGGCAAGATAATCCTGCCTCCTGCTTCCCCCAGTTAAAAAGACATTTTTCAAAAAGCAAAAAAGCAAAAGTGATAAATTTCTGTAACTCACTATAAAGCAAATTTCTATGCCAGTTTAAGAGTAAGAAAAGTACTAGATTTAAGTCAGTATGTTGAAAATATGCCTAGGTGTACCTGTGACACATTCTTCAAGTCTGAATGAATCTACCCAATACTACAGAGGCTGCACTGTAAATGGATGAGCCAAGCGTTAACATATGTAAATTCAGGAAAGAAGGATTTGGTTACACAGACTCAATATTAGAGCACAGCTCCAGAAATAACTTTTTTAAAACATTCTTTTACATTTTTGAAACATTAATTCCTGAAGGACAAACATTTAATTTCCTTCATCATTTCTGCAAGGTGTAAGAGTTAGCTTTTTTTAGTACGGGAAAGACCAAGGTTTTCCCTCCCCCATGATTTTTACATCTCTGACATCAGCACAATACTTGAGAAATGTAGAATATAAAATGATTCAAGGGTTTCACTGACAGATTGTACAATATGCTACTACTGGGAGAGAGCAAATAGGAATGTTTTTGTCAGTGCAGCTGGGGTAGATGTGAAGGGACTTGCTAGAATCAAAATTAAAATGATGTCAACTGAAAAACACCAGTAAGTTGAATATTGCAGGTTACTGTCATAACTGATCAGAAGAGATCAAAGTAAAAATGCGTGCACAGCAGTCAGCACGTGAGAACAATGAAAGCATTGTTAAATCTACACGATGATACATTTCAAAACTGAAACACTCACAAATAATTTAGGCAACCCAGGCACTTAGTAAATGTCACAGCAAAAGTGTTTAATGTATTCCTGGGATGTTAAAAAACACTTGCAAATATAGGGGAATACTTTAACTGAAAGCAGAAATTGTAACATAATGTCTAGAACACCATCCATGATCCCAGTGTCTGTCCCTTACTCACATGCAATGAAAATGAAAAACATTTAATGCTTAGTCAGTGAGTTTACTCAGTGGTAAAAATCTACATCAGCAGCTCAAGTTTTCAGCACACTGAATGGAGAGTTGAGAAAGAACTTGAAAATTACTAGACATACAGTGATTTTTAAAAATTTCATAGTGGAAATAATTACATGAGGATGATTGTAGTAGGGGAAGGACAAATATCTTTAAGGAAAGCAAGCCAGCTTTCCAGCACATGGATGATAAATCCTATCTCAGGAGAAAATGTGAGATATAGGTAAAAACAGAGGAGGTATCTGTATATCCAAGTTGGTTGGTAGCAATTATCCCTAATGACATTAAACTCTGACTCTGTGAGGTCTACTTGTTCGTTCCACAATGCACAACAAGGGGAGCAATAACATGAAAATGTTCATTACCTTCACTAAAATATAAACACTGGCAGTTTTGCATTAAAATACATATTTTAACATTCATGGTCAAGGCTTTAGTCACTTGTCTGCAAGGGTCTAGTAGCACAGGATCAGGATTGCTCTGCTTTTTTAATAAATTGCAGTGCTGCTCGCCATAATATTATGAGCAAATATGCTGATTTTGCTCCTGTAAGGGTAAACAGATGGCGTAACTAGCACAGGAATAAGCTTAATATTCACATTCTGTAAGTAAAGCAGTTGTTGCCAATAAATACCATACTAAAGAACTTTGGGCTCTCCCTTTTCAGTGACAGAACAAGTTTGGCACCAGAAGAGCTCCTCAGACCTCCACTGGCACAGCAGCGCCCTTAGCTCTGACAAGGGATATTTTGCATTCCAGCACACACTTCTGCAGAACCAGAATAAGACAGGAGGGCAAATCATACAAGGAAAATTTGGCCCAGAATAAAAATAGAATGGTTTCCTGATGCGACCACCCCAAAATTCCTGAACAATTGCCTGTGGGAAGCTTGTCGGGCATGCAGCCTGTTTAGGACAATTCTGGATATGGAATAGCTGGCTGTTGGACGTCTGGTCTCCTCAGCTTCCAAACCAGAGATGAAGTAATCACTGTGAGTCAAACCGAAAAGGACTCCAAACATGCCGATCATCAGAGGCTTCTCCTAAGTCATCCAGCTATGCTGGATGGATTAAGAACGTATTGGAATTTTTTAAAAATTCCTAATTTGTTAGTTTTATGTTTTAAGAGTTACAGAGTGGCAAGAGCTCAAGAGAGAGAATGCTGACTTAAGGAAGAAGAAAATGAATATGGTGCCAGCAAATTCAACTATATCAGCAAAGCCACTTCTGTGCTAAATGTCTGAATCTACAGTAAATCTGATATAGAGCAGGATAAAATTATGCTAAATTACCATATTAAAAAAAAAAACCAAACACCCCCATACAACAAATCAGCATACAGACTACAATTAAATTGTAATTGGATTTGTCATTTCAAAGTACTAGCATCAGATTTCCACATAATGCAGGATGACATAAATTTTGTGCTAATAAATAGAAAGAAAAGTAAACAAAGTATGTGTTTCTACTGTAAGGAAATACGTGCACCAATGAAGCAACCTTTTCAGCACAGAAGTAATTTAATACCCAAACCACCTGAAAAGTGATCTCTCTGGGAATAGCACAGCTGCTAAAATCCAAGTCAGTTTTTATTAAATCGTCAAGTCTGTTTATGTAAAACTGGGCTCTCTTTAAATGACCTCCAAGAGGAAATTATTTGCTAACAAAAAATTTATACCTGCATTTATCTATATAGGAGTACATTCTTATTGTTTTTGTATATCAGTATGTCTTGGATTGGAGATTAAAAAAATAATAGTAAGAAAATAAAAGAAAATGTAACAGTTTAAATCCTCAGACTCCACCATCAAATTTTAGCTACTGCTGAGCTTTCAGCTATTCAAAAGGGTAGACAAAACTGCTGTTATATTTAGAAATGTGCTAGTTTAGTGCTTCAACTTTTGAGGAGAAATGCACATTAAGTGTCCTTCAAACTTGTCAAATGAACCCAGGCAGCCTAGAGGAATAAAAGGAATACTGTAGAATAAGATACTGCGCAAGTACTCAAAAAAATGACACTGCCTCAGGAGTTTTTGATGGCTGTTTGCAAGAAGGGCAAGTGCAGTGAAAAGAACAGAAAGAACTTCTTGCAATCAGTCTCAAGGCGCACAAAAAGGAATCAAATCAATGGCACTCCCAAGCAGTCCAAACTATGAGTCAAAACCTCTGACACTTCCTATCAAGATATCCCAGTCAAAACTTCTTGAACTTGCACTACATGGCCATAGAAAACTTGCCAGAGAAAACTTTTTAAGGCCACTGTGCAGGCAGACAATTCAAGAGCTGTCCCACTGTTCCAGTAGGACACAGCATGGAGCCAAGGAACAGCTGCAAACTGTGAGGTGACTCAGGACCGCCAACACCAACACCAAAACGAACAGTCTCTTCAATGAAGAAGCAATTCTTTTCCCTCAATTGTTCTTTATACATCTGTTTCGAATCACAAATCAGAAATTTACTATCTTTAGAAATACACAAAGTTGCTTAAGTTCTAGAAAGCTAAAAAGTTGTATCTATCAGACATCAGAAAGGATTTCTTAAACAATATCAATCTTATCCTTTCCCACAAAACTAAAAGATGTTGACAGTATTTATGTGAAAAACCTTTCAGAAATGTTTCAGAATCCGATCTCTTCTTGGATTCTTCAGCTGACTAGAACATTTACATGGAGATAGCATGCTAATAGGCGATGTCAAAGAAACTTGGAAAACAGCAAAAAAAGAAGGGTATGAGGGCACAAGAACTTTAGCTGAAGAGATTCCAATCCCTAAGGGAAGACAGAAAAAATGTGAAACATAAAGTAGTCCTCTACTCCAAGACTGACCCAGAGCAACACATATCAATGAAGGACAGAAAGACTTACCTTGGCTGAGCAGGCTGTGCACTTATCAAATGCCAGGCTGACGGGAAGAACGTTATCAAATCTTGATAAGAATCCTCGGATCTAGAAGAGGAAAGAAAATCACAATACTGTTTTAAAACATTTCCAGAATTCAACATGAACTGGAGATATACAACTTATAACTAGGGTATATAACATTCTAACACAGACACCCTCAGTAACACCTGTAGTAAATTCATACTAACACATATTACTGTTTTTCTATATACAAATAAAGGCACAACTATCTAAATGTAACACTATTTAACCAGAAAGAGAGGCACAGCACCACCTGCGGTTTGCCTTTTCTGAGTGCAAAAATTTGATCAAAAATAAAAAATCATGGTATAACCAGTTAAACATACTTTTATCGCCCATTGCTAACATACAGTCTGAAAACCCAGCTGCTGTGCATTCCTAAACTATGATGTTCGTGTGATAGTACTGATAGGTAAGTTTAAAATTCCAGAGCAAACACTTTGCAGCATGTTTGAATATTGAGACCATGAACTCTTTAGAGTACTGATCATCCTTTTTGTTCTGTGCTTTTATAGGTCTACTACAATGAAGAGATGTCACAAAGAACAGAACTTTAGTAACTCTGTAATGCAAATAATAATGCCTTAATTTTGAAGTCTATTATGGAAATCCATCCAACATACACTCCACACATTTCATGGAGCTGGAATGGCAGAGACCTGGGAAGCCAAAAGCAATTTAAACTATTTAATACTATCACTAGTATTAATACAAAGGCATTTTTGCAGAAACATCAAGCCATAAATAGTATCAGAACACAAAAATACAGCCATTTTGTACACAAAGAAAGATGAAAAGAAAACAACAAAATCAAGCCTTTCTGGTACTTCTCCAACGATAAATCAGTACCTGGATCAGCAAATGAACAGGACTTAGATTTGGATTCTGCTTCCTACTGAGATGTGAGAGGTCAAAATATCTCCCGCAGCAGCAGGTGTGGGCTGGACTTGACTGACAACAGCATTAGCATTGGAACTACAGATAACACTATAGGATATGGGAATAACTAAGTTATAATAAAGTAACACTGGGAAAGCAACAAACTTATCAATTAGTGCCAAAGCTGGAAATTGTTGAAACCCTTCCAGATAAGCAGATCAAAAGTGTCAGCATGGACAAAAGCCTTGTCCTGAGGGTATCTGAACCATTCAATCAAGAACTGGATATTTCTGACCAGTCCTGCAGCTGAGTGTCCACAGTAAAAAGGGGAAAAAATTCAGGGGACTCCTGAGAAAGAACTGTAGACTTAATGGAGAGAGAGAACTCAGGGAGAACCTAGGGCACCCCATTGCATAAAATGACCCAAGTGTGCACACTGGTCATTACATAAAATTATAAACAAAATTAGACAGATTTTATATAGCCCAGACCCCGTGATACCTGGATGTTGCAAAGAAAACACACTAGTAGCTTTATGTTTTTCTGAATAAAGATTAATTCTTAGTGTAAAAAAAACCCCAAACGACAACAGAATCTAAAAATACTGCTCAGAAACAAATAAATGGTTTATTTATACAATGGAAGTACACAAACAGTCATTCAGATAGCAACATAAGGAAAGAGGCACAGAATAATTCTAGTCCTAGTGATAATATCAAAGAGGATATGATTACAGGGATAAAATCAGGAGACAGTTTTTTGAAGGACTGTATAACATAAGAAATAGGAACAAGTTTATCCAGCAATGTAAAAACTTTATCCTTAGCACATTTATAACTAGAGTTTGGGTTGAGTAGAAGAATAAAGTGCTGTATTGTACCAAAAATACAGGAATATTTTGGAGAACTATAATAACTGAGTTGGCTGGATTTGATTTTTTTTCATATTCTGAACAGATTTAAAAAGGGAACAAAACTCACTTTGAAATGATCATATTGTTCTGACGGGGGACAGGAAAGTCAGAGGTTGCCTTATTCACATACTGCCTGCTCCAAAGAACGTCTTGCTAAGTAGGTAGCAGGATCTCTGTGACCACAAGGAGGACAGAACAATGCCAGGAACACAACTACCTTGGCCTGTGTGATGGTTTAATGTTATTCCTTTATTTTTTTTAAACAAACATGGAGAGTCAGTCCTTTCAGTAATGGAATCAGCGTATTGCATGTTTTTGTTAAGGAGACAAAATCTGTGATATTTGCCTTACATCAGTTCCCAGGTCTTAAACAAAAGCATTTACTCACAAATTATTTACCTGATGAGGAACAAGTCCAAGAGAAGTAGGGGGCTCATTCATTCTATCATCACTACTGCTGGCCACAGCATAACCACTGCCAAAAATCCAAGAAGGAAAATTAGAACAAGACAGCACACTCAGAGTCAAAATTTCCAGTAAGCTTCGAGGCATTTTGTTACAGCTTATGGTTTAGAATCTGGAAAGGAATCTATCTGGAAAGTCTGTTTCAGAGTAACTAAGATACACCATGGGGATATAAATCAATCTGAGACTTGCAACACACTCATGTCCAACTCCTAAGTCACTTTTTCTTTCACAGATTTTAAAGACAGGAAAAAACCCTTAATTTCAAGTTGCAGAATTTCAGAATAATTTCTGTATTAAACCCACCTAATTTTAAATAAGATTTGCAATATGTGGCTTATCTTGAAGCCCTTCATGTGACACAGATAGTTACAATAGCTGTTCATTACACTCAAACACTGTTCAACAAGAAAATGCCAAGATCAACTAACAGCAATATTTTCTTCTCAATACTCTTCTACCGTTAAACTCAGAGAGAAAATAAAAAGAAAAACTTAAGATTTGATGAATCAGTTCTCTCAGATACCATTAAATTATACTAACACAGTAAATGTGACCTATACATTACATTAATCTACAGACAACATTACACCTTATAGAATTGTCCTACTTGATGTGCACTTCTTTCTTCTCAAAAGATTTTATTAAATTTGTCTTATTTCTCAGAGAATACCAGTGCAGAAATGACTCACCCTTCTGGATGCTGTAAAACCGAAACCATTAATTCCACTGCAAGGGCTCCAGCTACCATGGCTAATCCAGGGCGACTGACTGTGCACTGCTGGTCCAGTGTCCGATCCCTGGTGGACTACAAAGATAGACAATTCTAAAGGAAAGAAAAGAAGTAACTCAAAAGTAACTATCTGTCCTGCTGCACAAAACAACCTTAGTTCTGTGCAATTAATTTCTTTAATCTTCCAAGTAAAATATAAGCCATTTCTTAATCCTGTGTACATCAACATAAAACAAATCCCTCCATGAAACTTCATTTAAAGGAAATAAATAATTCAAGTCACAACAAAAAAAAATATAATCAACATTTGCATAAAGTTCTACTCACATCCCCTGGTGCCACAACATCATTGCAGAAGTAGCAGCCCAGTTTATAGCCAGGGATATTTGAAAAGAGTGACGATCCCAAAAGATCAGAAGAGCCAGAAGCATTGCTGAAACACGAATCACCAGATTCTTGCTGTTTCGGTTTCTTTAGGCCGTGTCTCATAACAACAAAAGTGTCAAATCCCAAGGCAGCATTGATGACCAACTGTGAACAATAAGAGAGAACAAGAGATTTTAAGTGAGCCAAAAGGGGAGGGGGAAAAAAAGGTCTAAAGGCTTTATTTACTGTAAATGTCCCATTATTTACTGTAAAACTCCCACATGCTGTAGATAGATGAACTATCCATTAATTGCACATCTACCATTCTTGTAATAAACAACAGTTTCTGAAAGGTGCAGAATTCCAGTTATCAAGCACTTCTAAGAAACAAAACCTAAATAAAAGTCTTTTTCGAAAAGCCACAAACCCTTGCCTTTTTGTGTGTCTTTCAGGGAAATTTGATACAAATTAATGACTCCATCTAACCATTACACAAACCTATGCACACTTGCTGGCAAGAAAGTAAGAGGAACTTCAAGCAGTGAAACACCATCTGTTATCAAAAAAAAAAAATCAGTAAGGAACGCAATTAATGATTACTTATGGTCTTCATATGCATATGCTTAGTCACACGGGGAGCACAAGCAGTTGTGGTACAGTTACACTGTCATCATTTTCCCTTTTCTCTCTGGCTTGTGGCAAGCTTGAGAGTTGCATCATCATTCTCAGTATTTCAAATAACTCCTGGATAGTCTCTTTTGTAGTGGTTTATTTTCCCCTCAGTTCTAAAGTAGAACCATGCTGTTGAATCTGTGGTAGCATAGCCAGGTCTACAGCAATTAAAAGACTGCATCTTCTTGTTACATCTACGTGTAAAGCCTGAATATGGTAGTCCACCTTCAAAATATCAGTAAAATGGCACGGCTGGTATTATCAGAAATTAATAACATCGCCAAACACTTCCCACTGCAATAAACTGTTTCTCTCTTTTCAATTTATTGGCTAGCAACTATTTCCATCTAGCTGATTGACCCTTAATAAGAAAAACCCAGAATCATCTGGTTTTGATAAAGAGACAATGGAAAAGTGTCTCTTGGCATGCATTAAAAAAAAAGGTGCAAAATTTTACAAGTTCTAGTGTTCAAGAGGAACAAAGGTGTAATATCTGACATGAGGATTTAACACTTGAGGGGTCTAAGATGCTTGTTTTGGGGAGAGGAAAGCAGGAGTATCAAAGAATGACTATATGGGAAAAACAACTCTTTCTTTCCCCATATACCTGTTTTTATGCACTTTACACACATTCTCATTCACTACGTTCTTTGTATTCCACATCCCTTTTTTGAGACCTTGGGGACCAAACTGCAGCAGTACTACAAACCTGCAGTCATCATACAAAATTACATTTGAAACAGCTCTCATTAAATGTGTCAGCACAAAGTACTGAGCATTTCAGCTTGGACACCTTGAGATTTCACTGCTATGCTTATTCAGTGACAGGGAATTCCATCTCCTCATATCAAAGGGATCTTATCAAACCAACTAACAGTGATGCAGACACACTATGCCACTAAATAACAGAGAAGTGTCACAAAGAAATTTTAAAATTTGTCATCGAAATATGATTTGAATGCTGCAAGGCAAGTGTAGTGGGGCACTGTTAGCTATGCAAATGCGAGGAGAGGTTTGAGAGATCATTAAAGCAACCCTATCCTGACTGAACCAGACAGCCTGCATATAAAATATGCATATGCATATAAAACTGCATATATTTCTTACAATTACCAACCACTATACATATGGAAGAGTAGGCTGGCACTTTCCAGTTCAATAGCCAGCTTTGCAAACTTACTCTTTATGCTATTTCTGAGCTGTTTTAAACAGCTAAAAGATTGCTGAAAGACCGCAGGTGCAAACTGCAGAGAGGACAGGAGGATTAAGGAGGAATTGATTGAGGTATCAAGTTACACCCACTCACACCTGAAGTTATACTTCAGTGCAGTCCACACTAAAGGGACACCCTGATCTTTCTACTGGTAGTGTAATTCACTGGCAAAGGGAAGTTCATTTGAGCTACAAAGACATACAAGCCTATTGTTCAGGATCAGAAATCTATTTAAATTAAGGAAAGAATGAAAGAAAAGAAATAGTACAATACCTTCCTCTTACTGGCTGCAATGACAGCAGGAAGCCATCGACTCTCTCTAGTGTCCATTAGTAGGAAAACAACATCATGAGCATCAATAAGCTCTTCAAGTTTAGCCACATCCTTCCGAGCCTGTGCCATTGTTACCTCAGAAAAATTCACTGGGTGGCCTGGCATAGGGATGCTCATGTTATAGCCTTCTGAGCTCTAGATGGAGGCAGACAGAAAAAAACAGGTTAAAAGATAACCTTGTGATTGAATAGAATTAGTATAAAATTCAATACAAAACTGTAGAGTACAAATTCAATTAGTCTTTGGCAGAATGGCAACTTTCTTCTTGACATCTCTCTGTGTGACAGTGCAGTGCTAAAGTTTCTGTGTCTCAGCTGCTGTATTTATTGATCCAGAACACAGCAGCTCAGTACAAACACACGAGTTTGGGTCACAGGTGCAGACCAACCCTGTGTTTCACGTCTTTTCAGGCCTAGCAAATTACTACAGGAAGGTAGTTGAATTGCTCTTAATCCCAGAAGTTACAAACATCCCTCACTACAAAGGCAAGCAATTCCATTTACATGTGATTATGATCTGGCTGCTAAACATGTATAAAATCTTTCTTTTGGATTCTCTTTGCAGCCACTTCACACATGATGTTCACAGGATGCAGTTCATATTTCTGATATGGAATACTGACTTAGTTATAGTAAGGCATGTGAAGTATCACACATTCTGCTCTTTATTTTAAATTCCTTAGTCTCAAATGATTTTGCTGTAATTCAACTAGCCATATGTGAAGTTGATATAGAAGAAAAACACTTTTGAGACTTGTTACTCTAGAGCTTGGCTGTCTGGAGACTTGTATTGTGCAGATGCTGAAAAGAGCATATTCCTGTTGCTGAAACATATTCCTCTTCCAACCTCCTATTTGGGCAAGGCACACTGAGCAGAAAATACTGAGCCAAATAAGCATATACACAAGGCATATACAATGCAAACAATTAACTCACTCATTTGGAAACACATTAACACAATCTGACAGCCATCTGCTGTAAGAGAAGAATGGATCTTCATATATGCTACAGAAGCATGAGCTTTGCCAAAGCCTTCCTGCCTGTCGCTGAGCCTTAAGCAACTAACAATTTAAAAGTCAGAATTTAAAAGCTGGATGAACCAACAATAAAATTGCATGGGAAGAGAGAAAAGAAAGGTTGGTGTAATGTGCTTTTGTATAGACCGACTACAAGCACAACTCATAAATCCAGATGAGGTAAATAACCATAAGGGTGAATGTGCATTCTAAACATCATAAATATCCTTAAGGATGGTAAAAAGAACAAGGCACATATAGCAGCTTGGGGAAATTAATTCAGTGATATCTGTATTAACCACACCAAAGGATATACCTTTTTTTCCCTTTTTCCCCTCATTGCCACCTCCAAGGGTAGGAAAGCAGAGCTCACAATGACCCAGCATGCTACCAACAAGAAGCTGTTTCCCAGTGAGAACAGCTCTGTATCACCAGCACCCTAGGTAATTACTAGAGGAGGTTCTACCTTCAGGGTCATTATCCCCTAAAAAAGCTGTGGCAGGAACAGAAAACTTAATCCATGTTGCACATGAATAATGTATTTACGGGTAACTCATTAAGTTGTACTGCACACAACTATTACATAAGCATAACTGACACTGCTGGTGGTAATTTTTGTTCAATAAAGTAACACAAACAAGTAAACAAGTAAGTTGAACACGATCTTCATGGAAATATGGTAACCAGGTTTGTAAAATACTAAAATCTTAGCAGAATTCAGAAAAAAACTATACTGTGACTGTAGCTGTAGGAATATAGACAAGTCTAGCAGCTTCAATAGTTTCAACTGTCCCTTGAAAAAACAACAACACTCACTAGCAAAAGTAGCTGAGGTTCACTTTTGCAGCCAAATGCTGGCAAAAAGAACTCAAAGAGTAGCTTGGGATGGCGCATGAATATTATTTTAAGGAGGAGTAAATGCGCATATATCCCCGAAGACACATCTTGCTCATTCCACAGAATTCCAAAATCTCAGGAGTTTCTATGTGATGAAAAGAATTTTGCTTGACTGCTCACAAGAAAGCTTAGGTTTTAAGACCTTCACGCTAAAAAAAATTTTAAAATTACTCTAAATTATCCAAAACAACTTACCATCCCATAAAGTAATAGAATCGCACACAAATCCTTTTTTTAGAAGTATGCTGACATGTGCAAAACCATAAAAGATAATGTACTTTTTAACACTTTCACTGACAGCTGATTAAAGCTGTGTTAGAGGCTCTAGTGTTTTTGGGGCATTTCTTTTTAAAGCCAACAGGCAAAATATTGCAATTTGTGGGGCTACCATAACATTCTCTCTCATTTTTATTCACATTTCTATTATCTTCCTGCATTTTTGGTTAAACCATGGCTCAGATCACTTAGGATATAACTGTGTTCAATACATTAAACCTGAACAGAAATGTGTAAGTACAAACAACATTAAGAAATGGGGTGCTGGCATCACTAAATTGTTCTATGAGAAGCATCTACATAAAGTGGCCCCCCAGGCAGTATAGAGTAAAGGATGATAAGATGCTAAATACACTGGAGTTCCATGCCTGAATAGTTCAGGAAATGACTATATAAGAGAGGTAAGAAAGTTAAATTCCACAGAACAGCTACATGATTGACTCTGTGCATTACCTACTTGTTAAGAAAAGCTGTGAATCCATAAATGCTGCTATTTCCAAGGCCTCTCTTCTTTTTTATAGTAAAACTCTAAGCTACAGCTAATGGTAATCTTAGAAGTGGAATGAAACAAATCAAAGCTGCTTGCCAAAGCATTCCTTCTTGTTTCATCTGCAATGATGAGGTGGTTACTCTTCCAACTAGAAAGGATGTAAAATTAAAAAATAAAGCAGAATTCACAGAGAGCAGTCGAGCATTTCAAAGTCAACCAAGAGAAACTGCATTTCACATGCAAAATATTACTCACAATTGAATCAAAGAATGTAACTTAGACTGCAAACGTAAACCCGAGTTTTCAGAAATGCCTTCAGAACCAGCACTGCTTATTGGATTCCCTCAGAAAGGACCGTGTGGGTTTCCAAACAGCAAGAGACAGCTTTGGCTACTCCTTCAGTAGGACAGAAATGAGAAGGCTCAAAATCTGGGACAATTAATCTTTTTATTCAAAGACATTTACACTGGTAAATCTGGGCTTTGTAAGAAGCAAAGCACAGGCTGCAGGAACAGATGTAGCTCCATGGAGGAGCCCAGTGCAGCCACTGGGCTATGAACATCTCCAGCTTCACCGCCCAAACCATCCCAAGGAACCGAGATTTTACCCCGACTAATTAAAGACTTGCTGTTACTCCACGTGCTTGGCCTGCTGCTTGAATCTCACACCTCACATGCTGCCAGCATGATATGAACTGTTTGAACCAGAGGTTTTACTGGGAAGCTCTGTTAATTCTTGTTGGTACTGGTATGTTTCTCTGTTTATTTACAGATGGTCAAACAGGATACCTCTTCTCCATGAATTCTACTGCAGGAATGAGATTGACCAAAAACTATATTAGAAACATTGTATCATGAGGCTACACAGCAACTGTGCAACTAGTTTCTCCTCATTTAGGCCAAAAAGCTATGAAACCGGGTGTGAGTCTCACTGAAGGCTGATCAGATGTGACACATCCACGGCATGAGGAAACAACAGGTAATACATAACACTAATTGGGATACTGTGCTATGAAAACAGTGGTAGGTGCAGAATATTTGAGGTGTAGAGTAGAGGAAAAATTCCTTACATACAGTACAGCTTGCACATTGTATATGCTATTACCAAACAGGAACATTTTTTTCCCCTGTGTATAGCAAATATATACGTATATACATCATCAATACAGGCTCACTCCTTCTCAAATCTTCGTTCGTGAAGCCTAGCCATGATGACAGGCTCACTAAAGCACTTTTATTGGCTCTTCTCCAAGTTACATTTAACATTTTTTTTCCTTTTTATTTTTTCCAAGCCTCATCACAATCTCACAGTCCCACAGTACAGTCTAGTCTTTTGCTTTTTTGGCTATTTCTAACAAGAAAACTCATAACTGTACCCATCAATAATCCACAAAAAGCTTTTATTTCCTCTAATTAAACCACTCATTCTTTCTCAATATTCCTATTTTTGAGTTCTCAAGTATAAAAAGTTAGAAATCATGTGACACATGCCCTAGAGAGCATCCTGTTGGTGTTCTGTGTGACACTGCACAGATGTTTTCTCTTCTGTACTTGATATTTAATATTTCTATAACTAAATGAGTATCACCAAGAAACAACAACACTACAGTGCAGCAAGCTTAAACAAAGCTCTTGGAACTTTCAGAGAGTTTCTCCTGGTTTCCTTACCAAAAGATCTGAAAGTGAAATGTTCAGAATTTTTTCATACTGGGGATCAAATATTCATTGAATTACTACTTAGTAGCAATACTGACTTCATAAATAATAATAGGAGGATAATAATAGGGTCAACATAGAGAGAAGAATAAAAGCACAGGGCACTCCTTGGCTAAAACTAAATGAACCCTAAAATGTTTAGAAATGATCTGTAAAGTTGCTCACAACACTGAGCATCAATGACATAATCTGTATTTCCCTCTTAATAACTCCTAATATTATTATGACTAGTAATAAAGTAGCACTTTAAATACAGAATTGCATAGTGAGTGTTCTTACTACACTGAGATGCTTTTGCCAGCTGAGCTCTGGTAACTATAGCTACGCATTCTAAGACGGTCTCAATTCCAAAACAAACACTGTTTTATCAACAGCTGAGTGACTTTCATCACATGCCAAGTTAGTCTAAAAACTTTTTGTTCATGATAGAGGATGCTGAGAGTGTGTTTATTCTGAAATTATAGGTCAACTACTTTTCTGGAAGTTAAATATTAACTCATTTTCTTCTAATGTAGCAAATCAATTAAATAAGACTACAAATTTTAAGTGTAAAACATAATAGGAAATCTCAATGATACATTTATTATGTTTCAAGACCTACTCCCATAAATGGACAATTAATATGTCTAACCTCATATTTAAAAGCAGAAAGTTCCTTAGGACATACTAGACAGAAAAACATTTTACTTCACCACCAATGAACTATAAGATAATTCAGATGGCGCTTATTTCTATTTCATTATTACAAATATTTGTCTCAGTAAAGTTTAACAGGTATGGAGCACCTGAAGTAAAATGCTTGCAGGTTTAACCAACATATCACCTGTGTACCATTTTTCCCCCACTCATAATAATGTTTAATTATTAGCATGTGGAATAGAAATTTAAAGTCCCTGCTTTTCTTCCAAGTAATGTATCAACATGTTGTGAAATACTGATCTTACCACTCCTGGGAAAATTTTCAGTAGCCTGTCTGCTGCTGCAAGTGCCTTAGCCTTCCCCCCACTCAGACAGTCTTCAAACTCGTACAGCGGCTGCCGCACAGGGTTGGAGTAGGAGATCTTTGCGTTGTCCACAAACGTGATCTTCCTGACTCCCCAGCCCTAAATGAGAAAGGAGTTCAAATAATGACAAGTACAATAGCCTTAGATAAATACTTTTGAGTAATGCCAGACACTAAAGAGTTTGGTCCATTTTTTTCGAGAAAGATCAAGCTACGAAAGCTTTTGAATCTTGTACTTGCACAGAAATCAAGGAACAGAAAATATGGTCTGTCCAAATATATCGTTTAACAGTAACCCCTCAAAACCCTGCTGAATTCAGTGGGATGTGGTGAACATCCCTGAAAGTAATTATCAGTAGTTAGTTACTTTAAGTGCTTCACTGTGAATTTGATCATAGAATCATAGAATCAGCCGGGTTGGAAAAGGACCTCTGAGATCAAGTCCAAGCCTTGATCCAACACCGCCATGGTTGGTTCCCAGACTATGGCACTGATGCCACATCCAGTCTCATCTTAAAAACTTCCAGGGATGGAGAATCCACCACTTCCATGGGCAGCCCCTTCCAATGCCTGATTACCCTCCCTGTAATCCAATCTAAATCTCCCCTGGCACAGCTTTAAACCAAGCCCTCTTGTCCTACTGCTGGTTACCAGGGAGAAGAGACCAACCCCCACCTGGCTACAACCTCCTGTCAGGGAGTTGCAGAGAGTGATGAGGTCTCCTTTGAGCCTCCTCCAGGCTCAACAACCCCAGCTCCCTCAGCCTCTCCTCATGGGAATTGTGTTCCAGTCCCTTCCCCAGCCTCGTTGCTCTTCTCTGCCCCTGCTCCAGCCCCTCCATGTCCCTCCTGAGCTGAGGGGCCCAGAGC